>NC_070626.1:11871006-12171006 GCF_947347685.1 Pleuronectes platessa
ATATTCACAGATGAGATGGAGGAGGAGCTTGCCAAACACTTGAAACATCTAGCTGACCAGTTCCATGGCCTTGCTCCAGTTAAGTGCCATGAACTGGCATTTGAATACGCAGAGAAAAACAATATCCCTGTCCCTGCCAATTGGACAGATAAACAATGTGCAGGTAAGCTAGGGTGTGCAAGAGATCACATGAATCATAATAATCATAAATGTGCTTAATTGACCCATCCCCATGATTCTGTTACTAGTCCGATATTAGTGGTTGTCAATCTAGCTGTCGGGATTTTAACTATTACAACATGTGTTGTTATGGTAGTTTTAAAGTGGAAAAGGTAAGTGGACTTGTGTCCCACTTTACCCCATAGCCGGGGTAAAGTGGGACACAAGACCACTTTTTTTAAAACAATAATATTTTCACTGCCCTTTGTCCTGAAGACATTCTGATCATTTCCATTGCTAGAAAACATCCTGAATTAATGGGAAATGTGTAAATTTTACTGATATATCAGTTTAGCTCGCCTAGAGGGGAGCAAATGTAAAAAATGTCCCACATTATCCCGCTCTCCCCTATATAAATATTGATGTCAAGCTGAATAAAGCTTTCTGTTTGATGTTGGTCTACATCAAGTTAAAATGTCAGGTTTGCGCCCACAGTGGATTACAAAATACAGTGTCCTCTGTCTTCACGGTTGCACTTGTCTTGTATTTCGCAGGGAGCTGTGTCTGGTTCAGTGCAGGCGTCTGACCGCCTGATGAAGGAGCTCAGAGAGATCTACAGGTCTCAGAGTTACAAGACGGGTAAGTACACGACCCAGAGTTCTGCTCAGAACAACACCGAAACATATACATGCAAACCCACTCACTGTGATATTCATTTCAGTCCTCTTGACATGATAGATAAGTATCAGTGAACATCTATTTGAGATCTGAGAGTCACAACTCCTACACGATCAAAAAAAAGCATTTTAGAGTAAATGTAGTTGAGCAGAATTAAGAAAAACTCCCTGTGACTGATCCTGGGGTGAAATCTTCCTTCGTGTGGCTGTGTTGAAGTACTGCCAACTGCTACACCCTTTACTGTCATGCTAAGTTAAAGGTAAATAACTATATAGGCTTTAGTAATGGCTTTAATCCCATTGACATGCTTTCCAGGCAACAGAAAAATGAAGGACATATACATTTTAGAGTCAAAGGTTATTTTGATGTATTTCCTCACCTTTGAAAAAGACATTGGGTAATTGTGATATCGTTGGCAGAATACCCATAGGAGTGAGACAGTAGGTATTACTTCACATGTTTACCCTCAGTGCATTACTTTTTAGTTTATAGGGTGAAAAAGGAGAATAAATCATTACAGTTTTTAGTTGACCTTGTGATGGGAGACAGCTGAGCTCTCGTATTTATTTCATCTCTTTTGCAGGCATCTACTCAGTTGAGCTTGTTAACGACAGCCTGTATGAATGGCACGTGAAACTAAGGACGTAAGTAACTTTGGGATCTTGTGCCATGTTTATTTTTTTACTGATGTCACTGTGAACATGAACTGACTGAAGAATTTGATGACCAACAGGGTGGATCCTGACAGCCCCTTACATAGTGACCTACAAGTGCTAAAGGAAAAGGAAGGAATGGATTACATTTTACTAAACTTCTCATATAAAGTGAGTGAAACAGACTTTGTATTTTTGGACATGAAAAATGATGAGTGATTTTGAAGTCTATAGATAAACTGTTTTGCTTTTCATTGCTACAGGATAATTTTCCATTTGATCCACCCTTTGTTCGGGTAGTTTCGCCTGTGCTCTCTGGAGGGTGAGTACATTTAGCTTCTATAGTCCTTTGAGTTCGAGGTTGAGTTTGGGAACAAACTTGTATTAAAAAGAGGATTAAAAAAATTGTTGTTCTTTCTAAAGGTATGTTCTTGGGGGAGGTGCCCTGTGCATGGAACTTCTCACCAAACAGGTATGTCATCTGATGGGAATTTGCGCTGCATTATATTTTGTATTACTTGTGATTGAATTTTCATTTGTTTTACATTTAAAACAAAGCCTGCCCTTATTGACTCTGTGTTTCCTGATTGTAGGGTTGGAGCAGTGCCTATTCCATTGAGTCTGTCATCATGCAGATCAATGCCACTTTAGTCAAAGGAAAAGCCAGAGTGCAGTTTGGAGCCAATAAAGTAAGTGAGGAAGCACAGGAGGTTTCATTTCAAGCCAGGAAATGTCCTGTGATAATGGTGACCTTTGTGCATTGAATGATGTGGACACCGATGGCAGTGCTTTGACACAGGGGCCTGGTTTCCTCGATCATAATGCTTGTGTGTTGTGCTACACGACAACTTCTTGTTGCTGCCACCATAGCTGGCTATGTAACATTTTTTTCATCAAAGCAAAGTGGGGTGGGAGGTGCAGTGTGTCACAACTCTGATGACCAAGGTAGATGATTATCATTGTGCTGCATTATGCAGCTTCTGTCTCTTGGTCTTCTTTCGTGTTCTGGCCACAGGCGTCGCTCAGAATTTGATAAGTGAAGTACAGAAGAAACATGGATACTTTCAAGTCTCATTAGATTGAAATGGTGTTTTTACTTAGTTAGTCTAAACCTAAGATGTTGAGATTCACAAAAATAAAGAGTGAATCTGAAAGCGTACAAAAAAAAAAATCTTTACCACCAGGGTAAGGAAATCAAGTCATGTAGTGAGCAGTGATTCCTGTTGACACATTGCAGCAACCCAGCAAACATTTTGATGTTGGAAAACATGTTGAGTCAACAGTTGAGCCTTATGAGAGCTTGAAACATAAATCCAAAATGAAAATTTAACCATTGCCAGGTCGTCAATGCTGGACAGTAATTGTATTGCACATTATTCTAATCATAATTATATATGAAAATACTGTAGTTACTTGTATGTTTTATGAAAGCCCTGTTGTTCTAGGATTTAGGCACAACATGCACTGTATTTCACCATGTGTCACACTATAGGTTGTCTAATACACCTGATGTCAGCCCCCCCCCCCCCACATCCACATTAACAAGCCTCAGTGTCACAGATCTGCTACACTGTACAGATTTTTATTTTTTACTTAATGTCTTATTTTTTTATTTCTTTGAAGGAAAAGCATAGTTTGATCAACAAGCCAGTTCTTTTGGTTTTAACAAAAAAAAGCACATCCATTTCATAGGGACTATTAGTTTAATCAAAGCTCAATAGTCAAAGTTGATCTTTGCCAAGTTAAACCCGGGTATGAATCTGAAAGCTTTACTAAACTCTAAATAGAATTCTACCCCAATCATGGATTCATACAGATTCTCATCTGTATTTCTGTGGTCCAGCAGTGACACGTGTAGAACTACAGGTGCAGATCCAGGTCTTACGTGAGTGGTGATGACCGGATGTGCGTGACAGCAGTCTGGAATGAATAGTCAAACAAGGGCACAGTGGGTTTCATTATCTTGTACCACACAAAGGGTTTTGTTCTTGAGATGGATGATAAGTTTGTTTTTTCTTATATCAAAGTGCTGTCATTTCCTGGCCTGTACTGTCATCATAGACCCGGTGAACATTTCTAAGGTTGACTTTACTTCTCATCCTTTAATGCAGAACCAGTACAATCTTGCCAGAGCACAGCAGTCCTACAAATCCCTCGTTCAGATCCATGAAAAGAACGGTGAGTGTATTTGTCTCCAGTTTCATACAGAGTGCATCGTTGACCTTGTTTACTGAAACCAAATATCTGCCATGCATCAAGCTGAGGAAAACTAGTGCTTGGCTGTTGTTCGTGTTCCAAACACGACACTTCACGCTTGTAATCCACATTTTTACTTTCATGTCAATAGCCTGCTATATATTGAATTTATTTTTAGAATTATGTAGATAATAGAAAAACTCCCCATGCTTGAGATTCATAGGAATTAAGTGACTCCAAATTCATATTTACACAATAACCATGTCACGTTGGTTGTGTTGTTACCATGACTCTCTTACTGACTGCACCAAGCTTTTTTTGTCATATGCAGTTAACACAGGGTCAACAGTACAATGAAAAGTGTCGGACATAAATAAACTTATATAAATTTATATTTCAAATATAAGCAAGGTAAAAAAGAGCTTACAATGCAATACAATATAAATACCAAGAATTATTTATTCAAAGGTTCTTGAACTTTAAATGTCTGGATACATGCTCAAAGTCAAAGATCTTCCTAACAGTTTATATGAGCCCAAAATAACAATCATAAATGATATGCCCTGTCAAATAAATATGCAGTTTAACATGAATAAAATCAACACAGAAAAACATCAACATTGAAATTTGAATTGGAGAGAAAGCAGTGATAAGTCAGTTGCTCAAATATTAGCATTTACTGTATGCAGCTGTTTTGTTGTCCTTGACCTATCTATAAATAAACTGCATAAAAAGGTGGTGCAGGTAAAAATATGTTGATAACTTCCAGTCTGTCAGGCTACATTGAGCTATATTTAATTGCAGCAGAATATAAAACTGGAAAACCGAAAGCCTGACTAAACGTAGTTAAAATTCTGGACCATATGTGCCTGAGGTCTGACCACTTTTATGTCTGCTTTTTCTGGTCCTCGCACCAACCAGAGGTTGGCAAAAAATCAAAAAGGCAGAAATCATCTGCATCTTACCGTAATTGTGTCAAGGATGGAGAGCTGGTTACTCTGGATTGTGGTTTTATTGAAGTATTTTGTTTACTGTATTGTCATTCTCTGTTGTGCTTTTTGTCCCATAGGCTGGTACACACCCCCTAAGGAGGATGGCTAAAACAGACTTTTGCCTTTCCTGCACTGGGACCACATGTCTTAGATTTTCTTTTTCATTTTCTTGCGACCATTATGTTTTTGTTTTTTTAATCCTGCAAACCTTTTTGTTCTCTACATGAGAGTTTGAACTCCAAACCAAATTCCTAATTCAGTGACCACCCAGAAACTAGCACATACAACACAAAGACATTCACACACCCGTATCTGATATCCGTTCATCGGCTCCTCAAAAAGTTGTCCTCTCCCCAGATATTTATCTCTATGTGCATCTGTCGTCTGAAACAATCTTTGTTTTTCCATTGCGACTTTTGTTCTGTACTCCACGAAAAACGATGGACTAAATAATGCGCAAACTCACCCTCTTTGGTTTTGGCGTTGAGCATGCCAACGTTACTTGATGGCTGTGAGTTGAAAGGTTGGGCATGGCTTTATCCTCCAGCAGTGGTAATGTGATGCTCCGGTCGCAGGACAGTGCCTCTCTGGCCACGGACTGGATCTGGAATGGCATGGGACATTCCCTGATACGATGCAGTGGTGGCTGGAAAGGACACACAAATGCTGGTGGTAAAAGAACCACTGCCTTTTCTCTCCATGGATGGCGTCTGTAATATTGTGCTCATATATTATCTTTGTAATGCCACGATCCCTCCTCTGGAATAACATGCTTCTGAGGCTAGCTTGCTTTCAAAACCTCCTTATCTTTTAAAGCTTGAAGCCCTGAGGTGGGGAGTGGGGGAGGAAGATGAAGAGACTTTTGCAGCCTGGGTGGGACAGGCCGCGATGAAGAACAGCATCCCGCTGAGCTCTAAAGTTGACGAGCACTGTCATCATCATAACCAGCAGCTAGACCACTCCCTGCAGGAGATGTGTGGTGGCTAGGCTGGCAACACCGGATAACGTGACCAGGCAATGCAGGAGTGTGTCGGATTGGATCACACTGTAATGTAGTTGATTTTAACTCCATATGTAAACATGTAAATTTGTATTTCTGCAAAAGGATTTAATTGTTTATAATGTAACCTTGTCTGGGTCTTTGACTGGGCAAAGACTGTATTACTATATACCCCTGTCTATTAACAGCAGGGGCACTGCAACTTCTCAAGACCCATTTAGAATAAGAAAAGGTTGTGTCATGGATACTCTTGCAGAAGGAAACAAAAGTTCACCATGTTCTTATGTAAGCTTAATGACTACTGCGGTTTTGTTATTTTTTTTTCTTTTTAGATTTATTTGTAATCCTCATGTTATTGGCAACAATGACAGTACCATTCCCCTTATTTGATGGCACCGCTTCACCACAACGGACATAACAACAATGGCATAGACACCGCTGTTTCTGGCATTCCAGAGGTTTGGCTCTTCATATCTAATCACTCAAACCGGAAGAACCTCAGTAAGGCTATGCAGTGAAGACTCAGTCTCGTGGAGTTCTCTTGTTCTGAAGAAAATTAGTCTTAAAAGCTCAACAGCATTGTCGCCTGCTTCGTTCTTGTAGCTGGTTCTCGTCCCAACCACTTTGCCAATCCTGCAGTCTGGGAAGAAAGTGACCTTTTTACCTTCTGACTTTTCCTTGACCTCGTGGCTGCTTTAAAGAGACAACACAGCCACGAGATTTAAATTCACAGCAATAGTCTTTGATCATATACCTTCTGGCTTCACACCTGGGAAGATCAACTGGAGTCTGTTCCATTTCCAGAACATTTGTTCAGGTTCGATAAATATTTGTTCAGATTTGTCACAGGAGGGACCCAGCTCTTATCACCACCTCTCTGGTTACTATTCATAACCACTCGCAGCACCGCTGTACCCCTCAGTGTGTTGGGTCTTTGATGTAATGTGAATAATATGCAGAAAACTGTGTGGAGCATTCCAATTAATGCAGTTACACGTTTGTTGTGGGTGTTCTATTGTGTGGTTACTTGTTTTGAGTATAGTGTCCTGAAAACCAGCATAGAAAGCTTAGTTATGCTAATTCATCCAGTCATTCCTCATGTTTGAGTTCATCTAGAATCTCCTCAGTGATGCTAACCTCAGTCACAACACCACTATCTTCAAAACAGGTAGAGATGCGTGTGAAATCATACAGCTTGTTCCTGTTCAGCATATGTCCGACATCTGTTAAAATGTGCGGGATATAAAAAGTGTTGCCCTCTTTCCTGTTCTCACCACAATCAAAATCTTACCACGACTATGGATCATTGGCATGGTTGTTAGCTGTTGTGATACCATTGGTAAGGTACTACTCACTTCATCCTGGTCCCATTGTCGAGCCCACCCCTGCATTCTCTGGAGAAGCAAACTCAGGAATACATACTGCACACTTGCAAAGGATTGCTTCACAATATCGTCATAAAAATGCAAGATTTAACGTGTCAATCACTTTTCGAGGGGAGGGGGCCATTACAAAAAAAATGACGCCCCTGTTTTACCAGTAGATATGGCAGTGTGTTTTGCTGTTGAGTTGCACACACCTTGATTTACCGAATGCCGTTGAGGTTAAATCATTTCTAAGCAAGTTTTTCGGAATGATCAGATACCGCGGAGTGAGGATTTGCTCCCGCCCTCAGATTATCCTGCGCTTGATCAGGGGTTCAGAACACATCTGCCCTGTCTCTTTGATATTGCTGTATTTTGCATGTCAATATATCAATGGGTGTTTTTCCCCAAGCTACTGAAGGCAAAGACTGGTTGGATTGGGTGTTTGAAATGAAAAGATTAGATGTATCCATTTATTTCTTGAATTGTTTACTCATAGTTCCCTACATCCGTGCACGGGAGGATCTCTCCCTGTGTGTTGGTTTTTGAACCACGTCAGATACTTATGAGACACACAGACTTATAAGACACCATACCTGCTTGCATTACCTTTTAAAAAATATGCCAGGATTCTCAACAAAAGTAGCAGTTCAGATTTGTGTGCCATCGGAGCAGATTTAAGCCCACATCCTCAACCTGTCCCTTTGGAATAATGGTGTACTCAAGTCAGCTGTGCACCGAATACCTGCTCTTCTCACACCATCACAAGTCTAACTAACAAAACCCTTCTCTGCTTTGGCGAGCGACACATTGGTTGGAGGTCTGAACTAGCCTGTTCTTTCCCTTGCTTCATTAACAGCGTTGGCCAGGTTATAAAGTTATGCACTGTTAGCATGCTTTGGTTTGGTTTCTTTTTTTTTTAACATTGCAAGGGTGATTTTGACCATGTAAAGTAATTTGTAAACTTGCATCAAGTTTATGAATAAAGAATTTTATGAAATATCTCTTCATTATGTTGTTATTAATTAAAAGCATTTGTCAATTACATACTCTTGAAAGACTGTTTGTGACTTTGTAAGGCCGCCGAAATCCTCCTGTTCTGGAATGACCATGCATTGCTACCATATAGTCAACACCTTCAAGTATTAGGTAATTTTTGCACTGACTGCCTAAGGATACATTAGGTCTGTATCTTTTACCCAAAGAACCTTGGACATGAAGATCTAGGAATCCAGCCAACAACCCTGAACCATTTAAAAACGCAAGCTCCAGTTGATCACATGCATCCATGATTTCCAGCTAATGTGTTTCTGATGCTTTCCAGTAGATGATGTTCTTTGTCAGAAGATGTTGGGTTCAGTCGTTGTCCTCTACCTGCCTCTCACATTGTCATGCAAAAATAACACCCAATGTAGAAATTAGCAGAGTCAATTCTTGGTACTGCATGGCTCCAAGCTTACTGGTATACTTGCTGAAACCAGAGCCCTCCACCTTAGGGGGCGGCACTGGTAATTAAATGTGGCTAAACACTGATTTAATTATCCAAAGCAGTTAAACAATACGATGCGGAACTGACCCATCTAGCAATATCCCGGTCAGTAAACACAAGTAACTATTTGCTGCTATGGTATAGAGGGGAGTATATGCATGGATTTTCCCATAATGCTGTGGAGGAAATTCAAAATGTCCACCAGTTTTTCTAACATATCAATGATTTATATTTAGCGCCTTCCAGGTGGTATGTTGGGTTGGTGGGATGAATTTATCCTTCACTGTATTCGTAAAATATTTCCCTATGTAAGGTTCTTTGGTTTCTACTTTTTCTGTGTATGTGTAGTAGCTATAGTAACCACTAGATGGTAGTGGTGCTCTCTTGTAACTCCAAGCAGTTGTTCTCTGTGCTTGTAACATTGGTGCGACGTACTGTCATCCCTGCTCTTACCAGCTCTGTAGCTCATTTCCTTTCAAGGTTGAATGAATAAATAATTAGGTCATAGGTTTGAGTGTGAGGCTCACTATTGATGGGATACAGTCTGATATTGACAGTTCACATCAGTGTTATTGAGTCACATATTGTTATTAAGGTCTGGCAAGCACTGTGCTCGAGGATGTCCGATTTGTGAAAAATTGCTGAGTCCTTATCAGTTATTATGAGGAGTGGAAGAGCTGTTGGAAATACCATGGTGGACCATTGAATCTGTGGATGATCATTGTCGCCGCCTGGATAGTTCATTAGAAATCAGTCAAACCAACAAGCAGAATATCGAGGGAAGTTTGACTTCATCTCTATATCAAATTAAAGGGCAGGTAGCAGTATGAGGGTGGGAAGTGGAACTCTGCTGTTTATCAGTGAACGGCTAATTGCCTATTATTTCCAGCAGTGTTCTGTTTTGTTTACGTGTGGGTTTGTCAGACGGGCCTCTCGGCTGGAGAGGGGCAGATCTCATTATCCAGCTTGAGCCAGGCTGTTTGTCCAGCCTGTCACTCACCTCGGGCACAACATTGTGAGGAGTGGGACGAGGCTTCTGGGCCCAAAGAAACACGGCTATGCATCTCTGTGATTAACTTGCTGGCGACTTCACTGAGACAGCAAGAAAGAGCTGACTTGTCCTCCTTCAACCTGAGCGAGCGCACAGCAGCACAGGGCGGGCCATATTCAGAATCAGCAGGGGTTGATTAATAGCCTGCGGCGTAATGGCTCCGTCTATCACTTTCACTGCTTTGCCTTCATCAGTAACACTTAGGTGTAAACCCAGATTCAGATTGAAGAGAAGCTAGAACCCCGGCCTTACAGATCATGTTACCATCACTGACTAGTCTACATTCTAAATATATCACAGATGCCGATAGTGAAACTGGAATTTGTCATCTTATTTTGGTGAATACAATAATGTGTAAATATTGAGCCCATGCTAACAAATTATGCAGATATGTTTAATACATATTTTGACATAAAAACCTACGAAATGTTAAATTGTCATTTTTAAACTTGGTTTTCTTGAACAGGCGAAGCATAAATGTTAAAACATGCTTATTCAGGTGCTTTAGAGATGCTGGATCACAGATTTTTGTTAGCTCCCGTGTCCGGACATTCTCCTTAGTCACGTTAACCATCTGCTGGCTCCAGCTCACTACAGTATTTGCTGTATCAAAGTTCTCAAAGGTGCTATATGTAATTTGGCTTTGCTGTCAAAGAGGATCTCTGGCCAGGAGCAGGTGGCGCTGATGCTCGCTTGCCAACAGCTTCTGTCATTGCTGTGTTTACAAGACAAAGGGTCATAAAAGGCGCCCTGAGCATCACTTCTACTTCAGGTCAGACTGGACGCTACAGTGACTCGCCATCACAAAGGGGCTGGGGCTCGCTTGTTAGCATGCTAATGTGATTAGAGGGATAGAAGAGATGGAAATAGAATTCTGCTGTCCACTGCTGGAGAAAGCTCTGAGTGAGTTCAGGAATGAAGTTTGATGTTCAACTCCAAACTGGTGAGTGGTTGATAGCAATAGCAAAGCCTTACTTGGAGACCCTTTAATCTTTAAACCTAAACTTTAAGTATACAGTGTGTTCTTGTAATTTAAACATTTATAAAACTTATGAAAAGAAGTTTAAAATCCTAAACGACCAATAATTAATCTGCCCTCAAAAAGTATTTTACTTATGTGAGGTCATACACTAAATTCACTTTGTCTTGCAGTCACTGGGTTCCTCGCGTCTCCATGGATGCTTCCTGTAAAAACAAACCTGCACCATTCAATGTAATTAGAAGGTAACCAACTGCAAGAGCCTGCAGTTAACTGTGAGTTCGAATTCATTTAATTAATGTAATCTGTTCCTGCCAGCACCTCCGCTCCGGGTCCCAAGGATACTTTAAACAGTGCATCAGCATAGTAACAAAGACAGATGCTTTCACGGACAGCAGGTGCTTCCTGATGGAGACGGCCACCAACACTTTTAAAGTGTAAATCAAGAGCGCGGGCTCAGAGCGGCAGTAATGGCGACTGGCTTTGAAAAGACTTGGCACAGCTAGGGGCTGAAGAGCCAATCCCACTGTGCCTGTGAATGGCCTGATTTTAGAGCAGAGCATCTGGAGTGCAGTAAGACAGATGTCCTCCCCACAGACACTTACTGTACAAACACACAAGTCTCCACTGCTCACACTTTGTTGCATTTGGGACACTAAAGTTTGGGTAAAGCAAATGACATTGCTGGCTTTAAAATAGGTAAATAGGATACAGAGGGAAGAAGGTATAATCCATTCTGATTGTCTGCTGGTGCTGAATAGCAACACGGGGAGTATTAACACGGAACTCTTGCCGGATGGACTCGGATGAGCTTGGAGCTGCAGATCTTCTGCCTTGAACCAAACCAAATTTGCACAGAGGTCCCTTTGTGGGGATTTATTACAGAAAGAGAACCAGAGAGGAAGCTTTCTTACCCTTGACTTACCTTCCTTCTTCCTGTAAGAAAAACAGGTGCAAGTAACTTATATTGACTAATAGTTGCTTTTAATTCTCCAGTGTGCTCTATTGGCCATAGTAGTTGTAACAGAAGAAAAGGATGAAGGCAGATGACAAAGACTAAATCTGCTGAAGGAAGTTGTTAGATGGTTTTGCAAAAATAAATGACTTCTGTTTGTTTTTCATGTCAAACATTTTGTTGGCAATCTTCTTTTATTCAAATATATTCTTTTATTTATTAATATAGCTATGACAATAAAGGTCTTTTAACCTTAAAAGTACTCATTTGAACACCATTCAAATATTTCCTAAACCTAACAGAGCATTTAATGTGCTTTAATTTAGCAACTGTTCCTCAAGCTTAACCTGAACAATGAATGGACATTTTTGTGTGAGGATGAGTGAGATTTCTAAAAACTGGTAACAAGTCTTTATAAGTAACAAAATAATAATTTACTTCTAACCTCTATATGTATATTACACACTGACTCTGACCCGACAAGCTCAGAGATGAGAGAAACCACCCTGGCGGACACATTAATGAACTCTTCTGTCTTAATGATTTAATCACAGAATAAACTAAATGCTGTTAAGGTTATTATTTAGTTTTTCACTTCTTTCCCATAAGCCTAAAACCTTGTGTTGCATGAATTTTCTTTATCTAGCCATCCATCCATCTATCCATTTGTTCATCCGCCTGTCTGTCCTTCTTCTTCTATCGGACCCGCCCCTGTCCTTGAAAGAGAATGTCTCAATGAACATCACCAGCCAGTGACAGCTTTACCCTCAAGGACTTTAAATGATGCACCAAATTGAAAATCATTACATCTTTTGAACCAACACACAGAGAACCAAATGATAAAAGGATTTAAAAGTGATGGATCTCGTTACTCTTTCAGCAGTTTTGAGTCTTACCTAACACCACCTCTAATGGAGGAAATGGAATATCATCAAGATGGCCTACATCACCTTAACCGTTGGTGTTTTATTGGATTATTTAATTTGCAGGTTTGTGAACTCATGAGTGGTGAAAGTCTACTATGAGACAGAATATCAGTGCCGGTAATCCTGAAAAGAGTTTTGAGAGACTCATTCAACCACAGTAGTGCTTTGTAAAAATCATCACCTCGTCCGGAGGATACATTACACCTATACACAGTATTTTTCCATTGGCAAAGAGAGGCCTGCACAGTTCAGTCAATACAGTGCTTCCACTTTGGAAGAAAGTCAACCCAAACATTTTAGGAGAGCAGAATTGCTCACAGCACCACTGAGAGGCTGACCTTCACAGTCCCTCTTTCATTTCTCCATTAGAGGATTCACTTCAAATATATTCACAGTTCCCCTCTCGGGCTGCAGCAATGGCACAATCAAGAGCCACAATGCATATATTTCACTAAAAGGCCGGCTTTAAAATCCAATTCTCCTCGGCAGGGAGTATATGTAAATATTAATGATCCATGGATCTGCATTTTGCTCCATATTCTGCTGCTTTCATGGCTCCTTTTTTATATAAGATCGTTCGTTTGGTTTTCAATCACCCATGCTTACCATTGACTGCATACATAACAATACAACCATTACTTCTTTCAAGTTATACACCTTTGAGCACATAAAATATAAGCCTGATAAAGATCTAAACAGCTGCAAACACGACTACTCTTATTCGGAGTCGCATAATACCTTTATTTGTTGATTGTTTTAGTCTTTTTCATCTTGAACGTTGCCCGCTTGTCCTCGCTGCGCCGAGAGATAGCCAGAGGTTCAGCTCAGCGTGACGATGTGCTTCCCTGCACAGACTTATTCTTCAGCCCAAGCTAAATGGATTTCCATTACAGGGGCTATGACTCATTCCAGATGCTTACTCAATACTGTGTGGGCACTGTAGCAGAAAGTTTCCTCCAGACAGAACAAAAAGACAAACCAAAAAAAAGCATCGCTCGTGTACGAGATAGCGTCCAGGACCAGCTGTACCTTTTGCATACTTTGTGCACTAATGATCACAGCAGTGAAGTCAGTCATATAATGGAATTTGTATATTATGCAGAAGAACCTAAAGCATGGGTGCTCTTTTAAGAAGAAAGGGTACAGAGCAAAGGAAAACAAGACATATTCATTAGCTCCTGAGTTACAGAGCAAGCAATAAAGTACAGCTAAATGATGTTAGTGGAAATCAGTTCTATATTTGACCGTATGAGACGACCTATTGTATCAGCATGTGTTTGTGTTTGGAGGCGAGCCCGGGGCATTGAGTGCACGTTATGTTCTTCCACAGCCATGGATATATCTCCTCAGCACCATGTCTGGACTCAGGCTATACCTGCATCGGACGATCAATAGGAAAAGCAATGATCTCAGTGAAATGGTCCATCCATCTTACTGTGATTCCCTCATGCAGGCCCCGGACTGGAGAGAAGAGATAGAACTGAATTATTGTCTGAGCATCGATTTAAAACTGTCGTAAGTAGATGCACTCTCTCCTTCGTTGGAAGTTCAGTGGGATCTGAATGAGAACAGCCGATTTACCAATTTAATTGAATTTTGAATTGGAGCTGGTACACATATTTGAAAGCGTACAATGTCATTTGCAATTAAAAATATGCCACATAGAAATCATTTTTAAATGATTAATTAAAAATGATTATTTAAATTTCCAGTCATGCTAAGCTCATTTAATTTTAATAGGACTTTAAATCCCCTCTACTATTATTTGGAATCTCACAACTGTCAAAGCACCTCCATCATCTGTGACGAGGGCAAATGAAAATGACCAAGCTGGAAAACCCTCAACTGTATAGTGAAATAGACCTGGTCACTTTAATCAAACGCTTCTCCTCTTTTGATTTCTCCCTTTGAAGAAAACTTGTCCAGACAGACTAGCTTTCACGTCTCCATTACTTTAGGGTAGTGAATGGCACAAAGGGGTGAATTCTAAATTGGTTAATTGCTGTTTAATTGTTTGTAAATCAAGCAAAATCCTTTTTGTTTGTTAGTTGTTGCTATGGATACCACCACATCTATTATTATCATGCACAGCCCGACAGGTCTGTACAGTCCCTCCTGTCTCCTTACTCTCACAGTGTGTGTACCTTTTGTGGGTGGAGATGCAAAGGCAGCTTTCCAAAGGCAAACATCATCACCCTCTGATCATACTTTTCTGGTTATGAGCTGGGCTCATGTGTGTGAGTTTGATTTGTGCTCATAGTACGCCTTCCTGGAAAATATATTCCATATATAAATTTAAAATTGACAGAGATGTTACGCTACCTTTATTTTATTATTTTCAAGTGATGAGGAAAGTCAAGCAAGCGATTCAATGTGATCTGCCAAAACAATGAGAAAACAATTGATGCTTTCATTGATTTGTTACATTCTCTTGTAAACTGACATTTTCCTGGTATTTTATATTCTTCCCCCTGAAAAGACAAAAAAACGTTGCAAAAGGTGAGGCCCTCTTACTTTGACCTACCGTCTACATATATCTTACACGGCCAGAGGCTCTATTGGATAAATACTGGAGTAGTAATGTTTTCACTGCCTCATAAGAAGCGGACCTATAAACAGCAGCAGTAGTCTTTATAAAACTAAATAGTCAACAAAGGGTATAGACCTGGCAAAAGTATGATGGATAAGAAACACACAGAAAACTATGACATGATTTGGAGAAAGTAACTTCTCTCTTAATAAAACCAATATATTGAATGCATCTTACTTTCAGTTCATCTGCCCTGATTAAGAGTTCAGACTGAACTGGGCAACATGTTCAATCTTTAACCCTGACATTGGTCACAATGTGATTTGACATGCAGTCAATTCTTCACAGCAGACATTTTGACATGTGATAACAGGATATAATGAATAATATTAATTGTGTTTCATGCTATTTAGACGGCCTATTTTAAAGGTTCCTTCACATTACAAATAAAAGAGAGCCTTTACTGATGTTAACAAGTAAACCTGTGCATTACCTGCTATGAAAAGTCCAAAATATCTACAATGATATAATAGATCGTTAATGCCTGATGGCTGCTTTGTTAATATTTGTATGGATTAAATAAACAAATTTGGATTAAACATTATTAACATTCTAGAAGAATAAAATAGTCTATAGCTTTTTCCTTGGTGGAGCACCAGGTTATCTTTAGCAGTGATGAACTGTCCTATAGAGACACTGGGAACCACTAAGCCAAATGTAAAGAATGCTGTCTGCTACAGGAGCTTGTAGGTCCAGACCACTTCCTCAACACTAAAGCCATTTGTAGACTGCAGAGATCACGTGACTTTGTTTACAGCACATCAACAACGGCGTCGGCTCTCATCATCTTAAACTCTCTTGACATCTTCGCCGGTGTGCGCAATGTGTATCAAGCATCAACCGCCCACTTAACCGCAGTGATCAAGTGGAGGATTTCCTCAGAAACTCCAGAGGCTCTTACTTGGACATTTGCGTTGGCACATACTCTTCCTCAGGAGTTCAGTACATGTCCGAAAGCCTTAACAACACTGAAGTGTAGGTGTTGAGAAACTTTTGATGTATTTTTTTTTTTACTTTTGTAGAGATCCAATATTTATCCTTTCAGCCCCACCAGTGTGTGCCGTGTCTGAACTAGTGCGTCTGCCTGTGACTGATGGTGCCTCCTGGACAATGATTTCCCACGATGGCTCCATCAGGTGGAGATGCTGGAGGAAATGGGGAAGAGGAGGAGGGAAAGGTGTAGAAGGGGGATGTTTAAAGAAGGGAAGGGGGGAAGGAGAATGCTGAAGATGGCAGGAGGGGGTGAAGGGTATGATGGACCTCCTGGGACCAGGCTAAAAGGCTCCCCTCATCCTAATCTCCTGCTCTATTTTGAGAAGCAGCGGGAGGGATGTCAGAGACGTACGATGGCGGGGACAGATGATCCGACACGAGGGCGCTCGCAGACCTGATGAATGGGCTCTCTTTATTGGCTAAATGGCGGCACCAACATGGAAGAGACAGGGGTGAACAGGGAAGACAAAGGACTCTCCATTACTGGGGGACAATTGAATTAACAGGATGGGCTCCTTGCCATGAGGTAATATTTGCTTTTAGCACAGAAGTGACACAGAAGACATCTTTGAAGTGAAATGTCTTTTACCAAAAACAGAACATTGTTGGACCAACTCAAAAGAGATTCATCAATTGTAATAAAGTTAATAAAGTTCAACTTAAAGCTTAACATTTATATTAACATTGTGGCTAGCTTTAATTTAAAAAAACTTAATTTGTGTGTTACCAATTGAGGTATATATTAAGTTGGTAAATGTAATTTTTTCAGTGTATGAGTTTAAAAAAAGGAACTTTACACCCGGATGGTTTAATTTTTGTTAAAAAAACGTTCTCACCCAAATGTGCATAATTATAGGAACTATATAGGTGTCTTCACCTTTTCTTGGACATGTATGAAGTTGTAACTGCAGTCAAGATTGCTCTCAGTTTCCCGAAAACTGACATCAAAATCAAGAAGACAAATAGTTCCGTCCACTCGGGGCTGAAATTCCTGCTGAGAATGGATCATTGTCTGGCTGTGTGAGAGGCAAAAGGTAAGAGCCTCTACAAGAGAGATAAGGCTTGTGGAGCCTCGGTGGTGATAAGTATCTTATCGGCCTGTTGTCCGCCTTGTGAACTCTCAGAGGATCGCCGTTGTATTACAGAATGTTAGACAACCACTGCTAGCTGCAGATAAAGGAGAGGCTTTTGTACCACTGCACAGTGCACATTTAGGAAAGAAGATGCCTATGACGGCATATCAATTAACTCATTCATCATGTCTCTGAGGCAAGAAGTGGGTAATGCTAAAAGTTGTTTGTTATTGTACTGTTACATAAACCATTTTCCATGTTTTTGTATTTTCCTACAGTCTGTATTGTGATATTGTCGCAGGCACACCAAAGACAGAGACATAGATTGTGTATTTTTTTCTGTCGCCAACTACATGGAGCATCTCCTGGCTGTTAAACTTGACTGTGACATGTTTGCATTACATTACTTTCTCAAGCACCAGTAGAGACATTTCATTTTCACATACATATGAATTACATCGCCCTAAACAGACGTCCTTTGGAGCCTTCGGGCTGGATAGGAGATGGGGCTGATTTCACACAGCTAGGCATCGTCAATCTCCCCAGTTCATTCAGTTCACCAAGGGGGTCCTCTTTCACTGCTGAGATCAGTCAATAGAGCTCCGCTACCCGGATGGGTGCAATTCCATTAAGAGGACCCTCCACCTTGGGCCTTGGAGAAAGAGGGCTTATCAGGAGCCAGCAGTGAGGGAAGTGCTGTGGCCATCCATCGTCAGCTGTGAGGGGGGAATGAACACTTTCGACGGTCTCTCCACCTTCTCTCCTTTCTCCTGTCATGTCATCCACCAGGGAAGCATCACTGTCATCCTCATCCTCTCCAGCTGGAACCTTTGCCCCCCATCTCAGACACTGCAATCAGACTGAAGCAGGGACATCTTGGACATAAGTTAATGGGTTTTTGACCCAAGAAGATTAGGCCACTTGGGGGCAGCAAGATGAATTTGACATATGAGTCTGACACAGAGACTGTGTGTATGGATGCGTGACTGCTCCCCAAAAGTGAAGCTAGCTGCAGTATAGGTCATCGATCCACTCCTCCATGTTAGTGGATGGAATATGAACCAAACTAAAATACAATTCTCAATGATTTCCGTCTGTTCTCATCAAACTGACATTTTTTCACCTGCTATTTCTCAGATAAGTTTGTTTTTTATGACTTATTTGTTGCTATAAAAACAGAGTGAAACCTCCTGATTGACAGCTCAGACTGACATATAGGTGGGACCTCGATATCACGGCTCCATCCCTTTGCTCGCTGCTGCACAGTCTCTGGCACCACATGATTTCATCTGCACAAGAAGAAACCGTTCATATCCAGGATGTTTTGGTTTCATTGATGGATAGTTTGACCAAGTGGAGAGACATTGTCATTCATCTTTTTATGTAGTGAATGATCTGACATAACATCACCTCATCTCTTAAGTGAAGTTAACTTGTTTGCAAACAATTGTTGTTATTAACAAATCCAGCAGTATCATTGTATCATTTGGAGGCATCTTGTCAGCGGATGACTCTTATTTCACAGTGGAATTATTGAGGACCCTACGTAGTTGACAAATTGGAACTGAAATGAAGGGGGAGGGGTGTACACAGGCTCAATCTTCTGCTTGGTCCTAAGTGACCCCTTCAACATTCTCTGTTATGTCAATTGATACATTGAGATATAAAATATTGATTATAGTCACTCAACACCAAACTATGTTTTCTAAAAATCATAAATGACCAAGAAAAAAAATCAGATTTTATGTTAAATAAGAGCAACATGCATTTACATCAACGTAAGATCACATTTGTACGCCACACAATATTGCTATAGCTTAAGATATACCATATACAATCAGCTACACACTCATGTATATGAATGTGTTAAAGGAACAAATACCCAGCCCTGGCATGTCATGTCTCAGGATTAACACTGTGTGTAATGTATGGATATTGACTACTTTTGTGTTATTTTTACAGTCTGGTGACGTCTCACTCTCGCCCCGGCATGCATGACATGGAAACCTTGAGCAGACCTTTAGTGAGCAGCAGAGCAGCAGTCATGCACATGAGTAATAGCACGCGAGCTCTGTCACGTCCTTGAATCAATTTCCAGGTCTCCGAAATGACGCTTTTCAAATGATTGGGCTGCACCACTAACAAACCATTCATGCTGTGGCAGGAACGAATGGATAAGCTGCCAAAGGATTGCTGCTCTGGTAGAGAGCACGTGTCCTGTAAAGCATAATGGAGAAAATATGGATACATTTACCCTCTAATTTAGCTTTCGGCTCAAATACACCAATACATGGACTATAATTTGTTGAGTTGCTACTTTGATTTAGTTTCATTCTTCTTTTGTTTCTGAATTAAGTGTTGAATACCAGTGAGAAAATACAGGAAGAGCAATTTTCGCCTTAACTAACATCCCAAAGACCGCCTGCAGGTTTTTGTGGGAGTCATGGGTACCCCCGAACTTATGAAAAATGTTGTGGTATAAAAGCAGAGGTGTCTCCAGCTGTTAAGATATCGCTTGGCACTGCAGGTAGTGCCCTTAAAAGAGTTGTATGCATCAAATTAATAAAGCCTCAGCAGATTTTTTGGCAGATCCTGCATTCCATAATTTGCAGCATCATCCAAACTTCAGCCAACTTCATCAACCAAGTCTATTTTTGTCCTTTGTTATTGTGTCACGCTGTGTTTCCCACAGCCCGTCCTACTGTAGTACACAGTATATACCTGCTAATGACTGCTAATACATCAATTAGATCATACTGGAATTTTCCTTGCCACAGAAACTGGAGCACAAACTTCTTAATTCAAAAACTTCTTCACAAATGCAGCAGAGAGGTCACATTCAATGACTGTGATTAACTCACTGGAAGACAAGCAGACAACTAGCATCTAGCCGCTGTGAGACTGTGATGACATCTGCCACTCAACATATCCACAACCAAAATTATACAGAACTTTAAACCTTAATATAATCAAAATGGCTGAGTTAATGAAAAAAAGATAACCTGATATTGCGTTGTCATAAAAATAATTAACTCAGCCATTAAGATCAATTCTGTCTTTTGTGTACCAAGCTGTGAACATGTTTAATTCTGCTGTAAAGTCAGGAATGTCGATATTGAAAGTCTATAGGGATTCACTCACATTAGGAGCCTGCCTCAAGTGGTCAGGCAGTGAACTGCAGTTCCTGGTACTTCCCCATTGGCTTAATTTCTCATCCCCACAGGTTGCAGCTTGGAATAGCATAACCCTGTTTTATTATTTAATATATCCTGTATTTGATTTGATATGCTCCCAGAGATCTGTGGTGAGGGTTGCCAGGGATCTAGCAGAGATGAGCTCCTCATCTATCAGGTTAAGATTAGTGGGCCGGCAGGTGGTTAGCGGTCTCAGAAATCACCAGAGAGCAACTAATAGAAGGTTAAAATCCATTAAGAGTTAAAAAGCCACTAAAACTTTCTGCAATTAAAGAGTTTCCTCTCTGTGGAATAACTCTCTACCTTTAAAAGACTGATTAAGTTAATGTGCAGGTCTGCAGTCTTTTTCTGGGGACTGTTAGATGAACCAGAGTCTTGCATGAGCCGCGTCCTTCTTCTGTCACCGTGGCCTCTCTATTAGTCACAGCGAGGGAAGGGAAGAAGAAGAGCCACTCTAATTATCCACCACTCCCGCAAGTTATGTTAATGGCCGCTTCCGGCTTAAGTAGGCTATCTATATGCAAAGTCTCCTCTGATGAATTTCTTCATTATTTATTGTTAATGTATTACTGTATCTGCTGTGATGAGGAGAGAAGGCTGTTGGTTTTACACCACATGGCTTTGTTTGAGTGTGATACAGAGAGTTGGCCTGATAGTTTGAACAGAGGAAGATGGCAGAGCTTTGCATCGTGTCACTCAGACAGCCGCCAGTCTGTATTTGTGTATTATTATGAACTTTCAAACTCAATATTTAATAGCATTTATCTATTAAACACCAATGTGGAAATATACAATTAGCTTGACAACTGTGTGCTTCACTGACATTTTATTTTCTTAGAATTGCTCACTTTTTTGTGGACTGACCACAAAGTAAGTTGCATAATCAGTTGCAGAAACTGCCTTTATTTTACCTTAATGGTGATTTACCAGCCAGAAACAAACACGTTTGAATTAAAAAAATATATAAGTTGAGATACATTAAATTTAAGCAAAATTTCAAATGTATTTAAAATAGAATACATCATTACTGATTCTAGTCTTGACAAAGGGATAGGCGTCAAATTTGAAAGCAGGGGACCATGGATATTCCTGTAAAGTTGTATTTGATCAGTGTGCTCTGCAGATTGATTTTTGCCAGTTTCCATTCAAGTGGAGGGATTAAATATTGGCTGTGTTGATTCTCACAAAGAATTGATTTAGTGTCTAGCCTCGAAAGTTTCAAGAGGACTTCTGACTACACAAAGAAGAAGGGCGCTCACAAAAAGAGGTAAAACTTACTGGTCTTTCTTTAACTGTAGTATTTACTCAAATGAACTGTTTAGACACAACCACAAAATTGTCAACGACCATTCAACCAATAATCAAGTCAAAAGAATTCTAGTAGGAAATGTAATTTGGCTAAAACGTGATCATCTTTGAGGTTTGGGGTTTTTGGGAGTAATAACCACGATGAGAAAGCAACTATTTGTTTGTTTTACCTCCCTCTTTAGCCCAGTAGCATCTCTCAAGTTGCAAACTCATTGAACTTCTTTAATACAATACATTGGTACTTTTGGTAAGTTTATATTTACAGTGTGTCAGCAGCTCCCCCAGAACCAGTCCACATCTTTCATGTGGACATGGCATCAGTCCTCCAGTACCCTCTAGTACTTTTTGTGTCCTTCACCTTGAGGCCGCTCTCTGAGGTTTGTCCACTTCCCCTGAAACAGGAGCTGGATTGTGGTGAACCGAGCAGCACTAAGCTGCTGCTCTCAGGAACCCTGACCTCAATCAGAGGGAGAACTTGATCCACTGGCTGTGCACTGTGTCGCCCAAAAGGAACTGCTTAGCCCATCAGTGGATATACGTGTGGGGTTCTGTGTGTGACCATATGTAAGCAACACAAGCACATCAAGTACCAGAAGTGCTTCCATACCTTCATAATATTCTGCATAGCCACTTTTAAGACCAGGTTATTTAAAAAAAAAATTATCATCGCATGTGATGCATTGGTGACATTCTATTTTAGATTTCATGCGCCTCAAGGTTGTTGAATATATATTCAGAGCCTGAAACACTGTGTCATCCAGCCGTTCAAGTGAATTCATGGAGACTGCTGACACTGGAGTTACGGTAAAAGGTTTTTCCACCACAGCAGCGATATGCAGTAAGGTGGTGAATGGTGACACACTTATCTCATTCCAGGTTCGATTACACTCGTAATGTTTCCTCTCTCCATTAAGTATATTTGATTTCCCACTGAGGGGGTAGCTGGCAGGGCAGAGATGTGACAGCAGCGCCAGGGCCAAGAGGGCAGCTCTTGCAAGTATCACTTCCAGTGATGTGCCTGGAAGCGGACAAAGAGTGGCAATGCTTATACAATTACAGTGCAGACTTTGTCAGACCTCAATTTTGAGAGAGGGTTTGAGCCACAGCTTTCAGAGAGTATTATTAATTCAATGCCCTGGCCCTCTCTGTGGAAATAGAAGGATTATGCGGCGCTGAATGACAAAATGCTGACCTTGGCTTTGCCTTTGCCCTGATTACAAGAAAGGGAATTATGTTGAAAGTGTATGGCAAAGGGGAAAATATGTACAGTATGTGATAAAAGGATATTTCAAATTTTTTCACATAAGACAGCAAAAGTAACCTTTTGGAAATGATTACAGTACATGGACATTAGGTCAGGGATTCAGTAGCTATGGACGGAGATAAGGCATCAAAGCAAGAAGTGAACATGTATTTGGATCCACATAGTTCCACGTTAAATTCCTACATTCATACCCACACGAAAGAAAAGAAGTAAGACATATCAGCAAAATGTCCTTGTATAACTTATCAAAATAAAACGACTTGATTCATGGACAGATTGGCTGCTAACTGCCAACACCCCCATTTTTATTTTGTTCCAGTCCCTAAAGTGAAAATTTATTTTTACAAGTAAAATCATCTGCCGGTGTGGTGGAATCATTTGAATGTTTCCTGTCCACCACATAGATTTCTGCAGTGCTGCAGAGTGCCCACAGTTTGTCAGAGAGAAATCAGCAGCAGAATATGGGTCCAGTTCTTACATTCTAACAACACTACACTTTACGTTTTCACAACATGCATTTTCTTCCCAATAATCCTGGCCCATATTGTGGTGGGGGGAAAAAAGCAATCAGAGCAATCACCTTCTCTCACATCCAGGAACAATTTGTTTTCTCTCACTGATTGTTGTGCTCATTTCTCCGCAGTGGAGAGCAAGAGCAGTCATCCTGCAGAGATTTGTCTTTCTTATTTGCAATTCAATTATTGTTCTCTCCATCCAAAGCTCATAGTTAATGGCAAATACCAGAACACAGACTGACAGAGTGATGAATTGAGTTTTGCTTTCTAGGCATAACTTCTCTCCTTGTCTGTAATCATATAATCCTTACCCCAAGTAAAACATCAGAAATAGGTTGTTTCAGCAAAAGCCCCGAAACGTTGTGTC
Source organism: Pleuronectes platessa (assembly GCF_947347685.1). Classification (NCBI taxonomy): domain Eukaryota; kingdom Metazoa; phylum Chordata; class Actinopteri; order Pleuronectiformes; family Pleuronectidae; genus Pleuronectes; species Pleuronectes platessa. The sequence continues at coordinate 11,894,753 of NC_070626.1, forward strand.
TGCATTCAAGGGACAAAAGAAGGAGGGTGATGTTATTATGAAGAACAACCATGAGGTAAATGACATGTCAGACTTTAACACATGATGCCACAGTTTTTGTCCTGTTTCCTACTGACAGTCAATGGGGATGCTTAACCAAGTGGATACTATGAAAACATACTGATGAAGGTCCCATAACTTTAACATAGCCGAGTTACCATAGCTCTGTGTAACCATAGCTTTGCCATATCATAAATTGTATTTCTTTTTTAGCAGTGATGGTTTTGGGAAACACATTCAACCAGTATCTTCCAACAAATGAGGGAAAATGCTTTTGTGTCATTCTTCTGCTAACAATTTTATATGTGAATAAAGACGGCCAACATGACAGCTCTCCAAAAGTGATGCCAAATCGTTTTTATCACCCACTGGTGGCTGGCTGCAGTATAGCTCATGAATGCCGTCTTTTCCATGTAAGTGAATTGGACACGGCTAAAACTTAAAAGTCAAAGTACATGTCCAATACATTTTTCTCAGGACAATTTCCCATTGTTTTATGGGAGGGTTGTCCTAAATTTGAAGAGTCCATATGCCTACCAATAATGTTTTTTTCCTTTCCCCCCATAAATAATATCCTACTCTTGACTTTCAGACACCGTTGTCAAGACCAATCAGGCCTGAGTCTCTAAAACACCGCTGGACGTGTACTGTCATTCCTCTGTAGGAACAGGAAACACATGACTCGGTTACAATTGATCCAAGCATACCTGGAGCAATAAGTTTGTTTCTGTGTTGATGAATGCTGCATAGAAAGAGGGAGGGACGGAGGGAAATGGATTTTTTGTCAGATGGGATTAAGTAGTGCCAGACCTTCCAATTAGCTGTATTTCACATGTCAGTTTACATCAGTGAGGCTGTAGTATTATGTGATACCGCTGATGGAGGGAAACACAAAGAGATAGAAGGAGGGGAAGAAACAAAAAGAAGATCAAGAGAATAGTGTATGTGTGTGTTTATTTGGGGGGAGTGTAAGGTAAAGGGCAGACAGGGCTGAGCAGGAAGGAAAGGGCAACTGATTGATGGGGACATAAAAGAGATTGAAGGAGAAGACAGTGATGGGATCTAAGTGATCGATAGAAGAAAATTAAGAACTGATTGATTACAGTCTTTCAATTTCTCTGAGGTCTGTCATCAAGAAGTTGTAACTGAGAACTGCGAACTGTAGGTGTGTGTCCTGTGTGCATACTTTCCACTATTACTTAATCTTTATAACTTAATCTTTCTTTATTTTTGGCCTTTTGTGTGGATGAGGGTCGTTGGAGGGGTGGGCGTATTGTTTTTCAAACACCTTGTGTTACATAGTTTGTAGGGAAAGTGCTATACAAACAAATTCTGGTTTATGGGGGGCTGGCTGAAAGTCTGTTTGGTTGGCTTGTTTACTATCTGGATGGTTGGTTGGTTGTGTGATTGGGTTAAAGCTGGCTAGCTGGTTTGTTAGTTGGGTTATGGCTGGCTGGCTGGTTGGTTGAAAAGTCAGCTGAAGTCCATGTGACCTACATTTCAAAACAGAGGGTGTGTATTACGAGGCTCTGTGTTAACATCTGTGCACTCACCTATTTGCTCTGACTACGTGGACACTGATCCAAACTTTGCTTGAGCTTCTGTACACTACGAGGGTTCCAACTGTGCATGAGCTGAAAAACGAAAACGTGTTTGAAGAGCGTCTGTGAGAGGTCTGACTTTACCTTCACTTCTACAATTCATCTCAAGATCAGAGCTGCATGGTTTGACATAGAACTGGGCTTGTCTGAGACTGTGAGACTCCCCTCAGGCAAAGCTTGTGAAAAGTCGCCCACTCACTCTACCTAAGTTTACTAGGTTAGATTTGTAGATGCCTACGTGATCATGATCATGTTATTTCCTCCCATAGACACTCAAGAAAATGAACAAAAAAAGCAGATGCTACTTGACATGATTTCATAGCAAACCAAATAAATATAGAAGAACTGTCCTGGGGCATTTATCTGTTTCTCACTTTGAGAGAAGTGATGAAAAGCAAAGCTCCCCCAAACTATGCAGTATTTCTGAGCTGTCTCTTACCAAAGCCTACACATTTAGACAACTGACGGTGATCTCCTTTTAGTAATCAATGCAACATTTTATTATCGTCTTCTATGTGTCAAGCAACTTTTTTTCAACCTCAGATATTTGTATTTTTCTAGTTTTGCATTTGTTCTATGTTTAAAAAACATTGACAAGCCCACTCACTCACTGTGAAACCTCTGGACATTTACCTTCTGTAGTCTCACGTGGGATTCCTCGGACATAGTTTATACATTTTGTTAGGAGGTGGGCAGGAAAGTTACAGATAACTGACTTGGACATTTCGTTCTCAGTAAAATATCTGGTCTTCAGTGTCTGAAAGTAGCTTTAGTTCCTCAGTATGTCACGCTCACACACACACAAACACACACATGCACACAAACAAGTGGATAGCTGGATAATTGTTATTATCTCCAAGCTCAGGTTGCGGAACAGATCCAAATTATATCCGGAGTTAAACAGCAGACAAGTACTTATCCATGTATTCTTGATATGAATCACAAATTAGATGGCAGGAGGAGGATACCAGCTCTTACTGCAGGTGTGGGCCAGAGTGGTGCTCTGTGTGTGGAGGCTGCTGAGTGAAATAAGCATCTGAGTTTTCCTGGGTGCTTTTTTAAGGGACACATTTTGGCCAGAGCACTGGATTTTAACAGGTTTGCATGTTTTACAACAGTTAAAAGGGTGAGTAGCGATGGTTCAGGAGCTGAGAGAAAGACTTGAGTAAAATACATGAATATTCGAATGCACTGTAAGCGGCAACTGTACAAGTAGAAATTATTCACCGAGATAAATCTACTTTTTTGTAGAATTTAAAGAGGAAGAGTTGACGAGAGTTCAGTAATGTTTGATTAGACATCCAGTTTTCAGGCACATCTTTACAGGAAAAAAAATCATGTGCACAACATGTTACCTGGTCATTTACTGCCCAGAAATCATGTCCATGTGGGTCAGAGATGGGCTGGCTTCTGGGTCCAATTTAGGCAGCCCAAACAATGTTCATCGCCCTCATACTGCCCCCATGTGTGTGCGACCGTGTGTCTTCCCATGATGTCTTATGTGGGAGTCACCATGGGAAGAAATTGTTGTAATAATAAAGGTAATGACTGGGCCAGGGAAGGTTATAAATTGGGCCCACGAACGCTCTCCTTGAGACCCCTAATTTGTGATCAACGTGGGCAGGCTGACAAGGAGCCATCAGACCAATGATAGACAGTTGTTTGGACCCCGGTTGTTAACCCAGTTGGGGCTCAACTTGTGGCACATGTGAGATCCTGGGCAGGTTTCACGAGATCCTTGACACCTGTAAAACCTCACCTGCAATAAGTCACACAGAACACAAAAACAACTCCAGTGACAAGATCCGAGAGAGACCACGATGTCACCCACGAAAGGGATATTTGTCCTCACCTTTGCTGATGAGATGTAGCTCACCAAAGATTCCCAGAAAGTTAAGTTTTCATTAATCTCAATAAAACATGGGAGAAGTGATTACACAGCTCTTATAGGGGGATGGCAATGGCGTCCTCCACAGCTCCTTATTGCGCTGACTGATTCATGTGTTTTAATGGGCTTTTAAGCCAGATTAAAAGCTGATGCCCCAGCTGTCAAAGCAGCCCACAGTCTCAGAGAATCACATTTATAAGATTGCCAATATCACTAAAAGACCTCGATGGAATACAAATGACTCAGAAGAATCTAATTGAATAGGCACATGCTGTTAAAGTGCATAGCTTTATTGGAAAGGATGGATACTGCTCTGAAATGCAGCGCGGCATAAGAGGTAAATCATCTTTTCCAGCCTCTGTGATTTGTCACTTTTCTTCCCTGGATATATTTGTAATCTTTGAACTCGCTCCCGCTGAGCTCGTCTGCCAGCAAATCGAGGGAACACATTAAAAAGGGATTTTTGAAGACAACTGAGATGTTGGATGTCAGAAGGTACCATAGTGTCTGGGAGCTGTGATTAATATTTGCTTCTTGTCAGTGAATATTCATCTCCTCAACAGGAGAGCATTGTCAGGAGAGCAGTCAATCTTGCCACAGATCATCTCCTGATATGTGGCTATCTGTGCACTGAGGCAATAATGAGGGGACATGTCGTACCTCGCTCTGAGGGAACACGGAGGAAGCTCTCTTGGTCTCTGCCTGAACTCTGGCTCAGCTCATATCTTTCACAACACCCAGCTCTCCAGTGGTCAGACTGGTGAAATTGATTGCCCTGCTTGCCCTGTATGAGCAACAGTCACACTGGGATTTACTTTGCTGTAAGGAACATCAACCCACTCCACCCCCGAGTCCAAATTGATTACAAAACTGCTTTCTGCTGACGTCCGTGAGTTTGACTATGTGTGCGTAAGAGGGGGAGGTCGGAGGAGAGAGAGTTTGAAGCTGATGGAGGCTATAACTGAAATTGCATTAACACCAGAGTGGAATCAAATCAGTCTTTACTGAGATTCCGTTGGGCTTTTTCTCAATGTTTTTGTTATTAGGTGTCAAAGAATATGGTGGTATATGAATAATCCCTCTTCATTTTGACACGTGTATAGACACCCTCACAATTTTCCATCCCTGCATCCATCCATTATCTATACTGCTTATCCTTCGAGTGTATTGGGGGGAGCTGGAGACAATCTCAGCTGACATTGGGCGAGAGGCAGGTTACAGACAGATCGCCAATGCAACACAGGGCCAACATGAGACAAACAACCAATCACACTCACATTCACAGCTACAGGTTGAGTTTCCAATTAACTAAATCCAATCGGCATATTCTCTGATTTAGGAAAGAAGCTGGAGTACACAGAGAGAACTTGCAACTGCATACAAAGGTCACAAGGAACCTTCTTGCTGTGCGCGGCTAATCCCTGTATCCCTGTGCCATCCCCTACTTTTGCATTTACAGAAATACAATGCTGTTGTCACAGGTTATGACTCGTTGGTCTGATGACAATAATAGTAATAGCAAGTGCTTCTTCTTTAGAAGTATGTCAGAAGAACCCCATGCAGGTTTATTATGCTGAATCCCACGATCTGATTCAGTGTGGGTGTGTTTTACTTTAAAAGTGTATTTTTGTCTTTATCAGAGGGATCTAAATATCTTTCCTTATTTTTTACCAAACCTGCGACCATGGTATTAAGTTTACTTTCACGTTCTCATCTACAGCTTTTTCTATGATTCTCACACTGACTTTGTTTACATTGAGACCAATATTCAGAATACTGACCGTATTCAGAATGAAACAATGTTTTGATTATTCCTGAAATTGTGACCATTTGGCCAAAATGTTCAACGTTATTCAACCAGTGTGAGCAGAGGAGATAGAGGGTGTAAATGTAATGTAAAGAAATGATGCAATACGCTTATCATAGCACTAAATTCCTATTATTGTCTCTAAATGATGAAATTATCGTACATAAGAATGTTGTCATTGAGTGTTAAATTATTGTACAAATATGATAACTACAACATCTGGCACCTGCTAAAAGAGAAAAGGACCCTGTGTCAGCCTCACACCTGCAGACACGTGCACACACACACACACACACACACACACACGACTAGTGAGCACATTGGGTATTTAACTGGATATTTATCATCTTTACACCCACTGAGCAGAATATCGTATTGGGTCCCTCTAAATCAGGAGCTGTTTCCCCCTGTGCTCTTTTTTCAGACTGTATAATTCTGTTTCCTATATTTTACCAGCCGTGCCTGTGTCCCCCACCTGTCGGCTCCATCACTTTGCCCAAGGGTGAATTTTGATCTGTGACTCCCTCCATGATAATTTTATTACAGCTTCCCTTGTGGCATGATTTCATTTTCAGATGACAAAAAAAACCTGAAAATGCACCATATGAATCTGGTGGTTAATAATTACGAAAAAAAAGAGATGGTGACAGAAGATGATAGACTTTTTTTTTATTTTCTCTCCCCGAGCTTTGAATAGCTTATTTTCTCCTGACATCATTGGTTTGTCTCGTGTAGTTTGTGTTTCTGTGAAGCTCAGGGGACGCTCACACAAACAAATCCGCCCATACCGTCGAGTGGGGAAATGTAACAAACAAGGACAGAGTGGGAATGCAGACAGACTGAAAGGGAGGGAGGGAGAGAGAGAGAGAGAAGGAGAGAGAGAGGAGGGGTGTCTGCTGAGAAGGTCACGCTATTAAAGATGTCTCCCTGCATTTCGACCTCGCTCTGGCAATCTGCACACAAATGCCAAAAGACCTGGATATTATGGGATTAACGATTTAGCAGTTTGACAGTGAGCCATCCATCCACGCTGCCCAGGCTGAACTGTACGAAGAGATAGAGAGAGCAGAGGGTCTTCACCTCTCAACCAAAGAGGCCTAAAACCGGAAAATGTCACAGACTGGCACACTTAACAGATTTCCGTGTTTTCAGAGAGTCCAATGTATGAACACATTACAGCATTAGTGTAGAGAGACTGAGACACAGGGACACACATGGGACTACAGTCATTTCAAATTGAAGCTATGTGCATGACTGAATTACCAGTGTTGCTGCCTTCAGAACAACATGGAGACTAAATTGATCACAGCTTCCCCTGCTCCCTATGATGCTATTTTGACCAGCAACAGAAATTATGCATCCACAAAAAAAAAGTTGCGGTTGTTGTTGCCAAGAGCAATTCATTTAGTCTTTCACGAGGTGTTTTCACTTTTAGTTGACTTCCAACACTCTGTTTGTGGTAATTTATTGATGTTGTCTTCATAGATCAACAGTAAATGCTTATGTCTGTCCCTTGTTTCTCCTGGCAGAGACAACAGTAAAGTCACTTATTTAGAATGTGATCTAAAACCAGAACATAATCTGAGCAGAAACAGCAGCAGCGACCAGAGACCATGTAGATGAATGTTGTTTGTAAATGCATACGTTTGATTGTAATAACTGCAAGGTTGTCAGATATGTGGGGCCACTTAAAGGGGAAAGCAACAAGACTGTGAGAATAAAGATGTAATATAATGAGAACAAAATATGTAATTTCAAAATCAGAACATCACCCCGCCACCTGTGTTGAAATGAGGCGTGTAATATTGTATTATAAAAGGTGTAATATTAGATATTTCGTCACATCAGGACCTTGAAAAGATTGTGCAAGAAACGGAGTCTATTCCAAAGAAATAACCACACGGATATTGCCTCTTTTGTAGAGGAGGAAATGTTTGGTCATGGTCAACTGTGAGGTTATGGTTGGTTACTTCATGTTATTCAAAGGAGTTTCATAGTTATACAATGAGATTGTTTCCAGCTCTTGGCTCCGAAATGAGTGAAACGCTTTCCTTTATTCTTGTAATATGAACTATTTTTTCTCATTAAATTACAACTTTATTCTCGCAATATTACAACTCTCTTTTCAATCTTGACTTAATCTTAATTTTACGACTTTATTCTTGTTAAATTACAACATTATTTCTCGAAATCTCAAAATGTACACACAGAACTCCAAAGTTATTTTTCTGCAAAGTGCAAGTGATGGTTGTGGATCCTTCACCGGTTTGGATCAACCACAGAAGATTTTGCTGTGGCAACAAAAACACTGGGATTGGACAGGAGAACATGGAATGAAAAAATCTGAGTTTTGCCAAAGAAGAAGTCGCCCAGTTCTCCACTATAACTGGACATCTATGGCTCCAACATGCACAACCAAGTGACATCTACGAGTGCCAAAAGAGAAAGTGTGTCAAGAATGTGTAGGATACAAACTGTACCAGATCCAGGGCTGGGCTGTTTCATGGAAACGCTTCAGAGAGAGGATCAGCAGTCAAACAAGAAGGGAGTGGGTGGACTTTACGCAGCTTCCAGTTGCTGCCCTGTCCTGCCAGTCCGTCTCCCACACACTATTTGTAACATAGGATGACGAATCTGCAGCAAATCAGGCAGAAGAGCAGGTGTGTCTGAAACAGTCTTTACTGGGGCAGAAGTCTGACTAACTGCTGGTTACAAGACAGCAGTCAACTGATGTAGGTATATGAAATGAAGCAAATATCAGCTTAGAGAAAAGGTTGCCAATCAATTTTTGATACTGTGCAGGGTTACTGTTGAATGGTGTAGGATTTGTCTAAAATTAGACTTTGTTGCCTGCAGATTGCCTTCAATATATGCTATAGAGATATGCTATACTCTTTATTCTTTAACCTAACCTTTATCCTAATCCATCAGTTTGGGGAGGCCAGTTTGTCGGACAAAGTGTATGTCCCATTACCCTGGACCCAATGCATTGAAGGCTTCAACCAAAACCCTTCAGATTCACTGTGACGTCATGTGTTGCCGAACTGCATCGTGGGTCCGTTGTGTCTTGTTAAGTTGCTTACTTGATTACCTCAGAAGCAAAGAAGTACCAGCCAATCAAATCATGTTCAAACAAACACTTAAAGGCAGGTGCTAACTTATCAAATCACATTAATGTGAAAGAGTAGGCAGAGGCAACTGGCTGATGGTGTGTTCCAAGCATGAAACTGTAATTGTTGTGGTTATGACCATCGCCGTGGCACCAAGTGTCAGGTATGAGTCCAGCATCAGTTCCAATTAACCCTGATAGATGTCTGTGAATAGTAAAGCTTCAATCTGTTATGTTATGTAGTGTAAGTAGTGGATATGTAGAATTCATTGTAACATTTCAAAATAATGAAACTTTATCTTAAAGTCTCACCCAAGGCTCATCCTACTCTCTCTAAAGGAAATTGTTCACATATAGAACCTGGCGGGCAGCGGCTGCAGCTGTGTGCGGTAGTGTGGGTTGGAGGGTGCATATATGGCCTAGATAAGAGGCAGAGATAAATGAGAGAATAAAGCTTCCTCATAAGGTCCCTGTCAAACCTCAAGTATGCCATTTAAGCAGCTGTTATCATTTCATAATCTTTCTAAATGTTTTTTTCATGCGGCTCCGTGTCAATTAATTATTTACTGCCCCTGTTTCCACTGTTTTCACAAAGTGGAATGAAAACATGTCAATATAAAAATTTTAAAACCACAATCATGACAATGCTTGTGACTTTTGCCATGGCCAAGGTGGCACACATACACTCTACCTTTACCTTGACTATAGCTGTACATTTTGGGAGAGCAGGTAGGAAGGAAGCAGGAGGAGAAGGAGACTCAAGGGGGCTGTGTCTAGACTACTTACCGCTCATTTTCTGTCTGGGTAATTACACCTGAAATTGGGGAGCCAAGAACACCTCGAGTCACACTCTCCAATTTCTCTACAGGCCCCTCATGTGAATGCACACAGTATACACACGCACGTGCAATGATACGCTCTGTTAGACACACGTGCGCGCACAAACACACTTGTGTGAACTTAAATGGATGCTTTTTCCCCCTTTGCATTTGGTCTCCTCTCCAGTCCCTTCCTCATCCCACACTCTTTTCCTATTTCCTCTGACCGACTCTGTATCTATTAGGTGTGACATTCCATTCTGCTTTTTAATCACCTCTCTCTGCTTTGTCCTTCTGCAGCCAAATAACTTTGTAGATGATGGCCATAAAACCCATAAATCCCCTGTCAAGAACTGCTCGCAGGCACAAATACAAATTCATGATGTTGGAGTTCACGTGTCAACTGTGGCCGTCCAAATCGTGTTCCTAGCTGTTTTTCTCTCTCAGACAAATAAATCCTGTTAATTTTATTTAAAGTCATTTGAGTAATTCAACAAGTTGAATGGTAAGAGTCTCTTTTATACAGCCTGTTTAAGACGCACAATTTGTGCCTTTATTCTGCCTCGCTTTTCTGTATATGAACGATGCATGGACAGGCATTGTTGTTCCACCTCGAGGCTAGCATCGTGTGTAAGGCTCATTCATACTCAATGTTTGGTGCGTATATATGGAAACTGCGCTCTGGGCTAATTCTGTACGTATTTGTTTGCATCCTCTGAAAGCTTTCGGTTAAGATGAAAAAGGGGTGTAGTACCACCAGAAGCTATGGGAGACAATGTACTAATAGTCCAAGAATACGAGGAAGAAATTTCTTCCTTTGGTGGAGAAACTTTGGGCGTTGGTAAGAAGCTAAAGTAATTTATATCATGTTAATTTCAGTCAAATCTTTGACTGTATTTAGAGGTACACACGCCGCCATGTTTGTTGTCGGAAACTCTTGACTCTGGGCTGCCCTCTTGTGGATGTATTGCTAAACAACTACGCCAATGTAAAGGACTCGTGAAGATATGTGGGCAGTTGGTTATATCGCTTTAAACTTGATCCCTTTTTATACATAAAGGCTGGACAAATGAGCCTTTATATGTCACGCCACTGAACAATGTCACCATGCTATACAAAAATACTCCTGAGGCCGTTAATATGTGGGCTACGTTACGGTATAATGAAAAGAAAAAACACTCACACAACATGCATCAGTTGGCATCTTTGCAGATGATTGAGGATAGGTCCCATTTATACATCTTTCAAGATGCAAGCCTTGGAGTCCTAACCTGGGTCACATGTTATATATAACATGACAAGTCCCCCCATGTTTTGAACTGTTTTTCAACGCCGCTGCCTTTCACTCCTGTCACTAATGAAGAAAGACAAATGTGGATGGTTTTCCAGCACAACACATCGCTGGTGGTGACACAGCAAGTCAAACATATGCATGCAATGTTTCAATCTCAGTGCGGATCCACCAGTTACACCCACAGGCGGCTGCCGCTGACGGCCGTATGAGCTCTGCCGTGTTGTGTCTGCTGAAATCACTCTTATCTCACTCGGGAGAATGTCTTTGGCTGTCCTTGGAGGAGAGCAGTCAGGGATGGAGAAATAAGGCAAGCAGGGCGGGGTGGTGTGGGGTAGAGCAGTGAGGGAGGAGGAGGAGCGGTGTTGGTGGGGGCAGTTGGGAGGCTGGGGCTCAAAATGACTGAAGACATTTGTATTCCTCTCTCATCTGTGACGGGGCGGGGAAAGGTGGACAGGCATGGGAGCAGAGCACAGCAGGGGCTTTGGCAGAGGTTCAAGAATCAAAGAATCAAAGATGCAATGTTACAAGATCTGTAGCATCGCTGCTTGGCCCCTGCTGGCAGGCATGAAGATACCGAAATAAACACTGTGACACGATCTCAGATTGAAACCGAAGGACTGCTAAAATGGAACGGAGAGTAAACAAACACTGGAGAGCGTGATCCTCCTCAGATTGCCTGGCAAAGCAAATATTTTTAGATTGCTGGTGAACAAAACATCGGATCAATGACCTCCGTCTGCTGTGTTATTGGAAACGGCCTGCTTTAGCAGTACATTTATATAGCATACATTTCACTAAACTGAATTATTATTCATTATCCCCATTTTCCAACCTTTATTGGATAATCACTTGTCCACCTTTTCTCTTCGTAAACCATAGACTTTAAATAAGATGGAAGTAACGTTTCCACTTCCTCCCACTGTCCAGAAACGAAGCTAAATATCCCATTACATTTGTCCAGTAGCTATCGGGGGAGGAGGAGGAGCCACAATATGTGCATGTGTTGCTTCCTTCGGATTCTTTCAAGGAAAAGTGGTCAGTGTAAATAACTTTGAGCTCAGCTCGATCTCGCACAATTTCTGTAAATACAAGCTTCCACTTTTTCCATTGGCAATAAATTCCCTGCAGGTTCAGGTCCATGTTCAGTTTGATGTGTCACTCCACTTAGCTGATGATCTCAACCGGATTGACTAAAAAATCAATGCTCTAATAGACACCCGCTGCAATAATCAGGTTGTTTGACCCAAACAACTGCTCTGCTGGACTCCATGCTGCAGAAACATACATTAAACTGTGAGTGATGAGCAGGACTTAACCCTAAACTGAGAGGTGGACAGTGAAAATAATCCTGACGTTACACTATTGATCTGGTTGTGGAGCTAAGTGGCTCAAAAAGCCTCGCTGACATCATTTTATCATTAGTGAACATAATGGCTGTTCCTGAGTGTGCACTTTTCATCATACAAACACATGTCTTTACACAGACACACACGCACACACTCACAGATACACACAGATGTATTAGATCATGGTGTCATTTAGGTTCATTTAGGATATAAAACCAGGACAAAGAAGTGACATGATGATGTTTATAACTGTATACAAGTAAAAGATGTAGCAATTAGGAAATTAATCAATTAGCATATTAGCGCAAAACCATTTGTTAGAGATTACAACGATCAAATGGTTCATATTGGGTTTTTTTTATATGAGGATTCCATAATTTCTTAGGATTTGTATCATCAATTTCTGTGGCTACTAGACTAAATGTTTAACAAATTTTTAAGTAGAATGGGTCGATACAGTTTCATGCTAAAAAATGATCCCCTCCCTAAAACCTCCCTGTAGAACAACAAATCCAAAACACGAGAACGTACGTCATGGAATGCCTGCAGCCTCACTGAAGCTATCGATCTGTTTAAGCTGTGTCCCAATTCAGGGACCAGCTCCCTCACAGGACATGGTCTACACAGCCTATGAAGGCCACCTCTGAAATGAGCCGGTCTAGTCTTCAGAGGACGTGATTTGCCTCCCCCAGGTTGTCCCACCCTTACTTTTGTCACCTAGCAACAGCACTGTAAAAGGTGGGTTTACAGGCAGATGGGCCATCCAAACATTCCATCGGGGACTGAACAAATAATTGGAGAGCTTTCAATTTAATAATTGCCAGCGGAGAGTAAGGAGGATTTCAAGAGTTACAGCAAATAATTCTAAAATAGATCACCTACTCTACCATTAAGTTGTTAAAATATTTGAATAAAAACCACATTTCAACCTCATGTTGACAGTGGAATTGCCAAAATACACAATGTACTGGACATTGTTTGTTCCAGCCCTGACAATATGGATATATTCAATTTTTTTTTAAACTATTGTTATTCCAGGAAGAAAGAATAAAATTCAATCCCAAGAGTAAGGTCTGTTTTTTCTTTAAATGGCAGTCTACAGTAAGATATGACAGAATGCCATGGAGACATGCACCAAAGGCCCCCCAGCCAGGAATAAAACCATGGTCATCGCAGTTATGTGGATGTAGCTCAACTATCATACCACCAGCAGCCAGGAGAGTAGATAACAGTGATGACAGCTGAGCAGACTTTTGCACTGTAGCAGTTCTCTGGACAGGGAGGGAGCGCCGAGCTCAGACAGGTTTTACTGTCATCAGAAGGTCGCAGGTGAAATATTGGAGCCACTCTTCAAAGTGACCTTTAACACACCATCGCTCTTCACCCGCTCACGCTTTGTAAGTCACTGTTGATAACAAACGGTGCCAGCTGTATTTCAGGACATTATGAAATCCCACTGTGAAAGTAAATTAGTCAGATAATATAATATTCTATTAATATAGCTTTTGTGAAATGACATTTTCTGTCACATTTCCTTTTTTCCTGTTACAGCAGAATCTATACCTGGTGCCAGTCTCAATTCATAAATGTTCCAGTGTCTCAGACCTTCCTCTCAGTGATTTAATTAATTAGCATGTCAACCGGGTCATTTTCTGTCCAGGTTTTATTCTGTGAATACTGTGAAGCAGTGGTTCCATGGCTGCTTATTTGAAATATATTTTCAAACCTTTCATTCTGTTGGACTGAGTAGTGAGCTCGAACCATCTTCAAGGTCTTTGCACACCAAGTCTATATTTTCTGTCATAAATGGTAACACGTTCAAAAGTAAATATGACCTCATATCGTGTAAATCATGTTTTCAGACCAACGCCGAAATTTTCATTTAAGTTTTTAGAACAGATTCAATTTGCTGCATTTTTCACGTGTGTCCAAGGCGCGCCAGAGAGTAGCTTGATCTGTTTGGGATCAATTGGATCACAGTTTGTTTTCTTCTCTTTAATGTGCGGTGTCAGTGCTGTGTCAAACTGGACCACCGACATCCTGAATAGACTCAGAAGAAATCATTTTGAGGCTCCTTGGAGCTGATGTTTTTCAAGAAGTGAGAGGACACAAAATAATCCGCACCGCTCGACTCCATTTGATTTCATTCTTCAAACTTTCTGAAGATACATTCATATTCAGTGTGCCAGGTTACTGTATGTGATGAATTTAAGAGAACACATACAAAAAATATGAAAAAATTTGGTGTGCAAGACAAATCGTCTTCTCTATAGAAGAAGACATTTTTATTGAAATTGTCTAATTACTGAAATGTTTCTCCGTAGCCATTATTATTTAACACTCTTTTAATATCATGTTTATGTCTCCTTTTTATAATGATGTTTGAGTTATTAACATTGATGAGTGGAAACATTTTTAACAAAAGTTGTAAAAGGGATCTAAAGCCAAGAGAAGCCGTCATGTTCTGACACTGCTTTGTTTTGTTCCTGTGATTCATGACAAAACAAAACCTGTCATTAACCTGGTATTGAGATGTAACCTCTGCTGGGAATCTTGCTTGGAGAAGGAAACAGATGTTAGAATTAGACGATGTAAATATGATGCACTGTAACTCACATTTTGATTGGATCCTTCCTGTTTCAATGTGGCTGAAGTGTTGAGGAAGCACTGGAGACACATGAAGGGTTTGAGAATGGGGGGGGGGGGGGGCAAGTGCGCAAGTGCGCAAACTTAAGTGTTTACTAAATGTGGGATTGTATGTGTCCATCTTCTTTTGTGTGTGGCTCTGCATACTGTATTTGTGTACGTGCTTGTATGAGTGGGCGCAGGCCAAAATCGTTCCTTGAATTTGCATGGATCTGTGTGTGTGTGTGCGTGTGTGTGTGCACGTGTGCATGCTGATGCAGTTCGTGGATCAGAAAGCCAGCGGCCTCTCTGCTGACGCCCTGACCTCTGCGATGCTTTGTCAGAGGTCTGACCAGACCGGGGCAGAGAGGTGAGTGCAGACTGTCAGCAGCGACTTATCAGCATGGAGAGATGCACAAACACACACACGCCAGCACTAAAATGAACCGGTAGGCACACGCATGCACAGGATATTGTTAGGGAAGAGGGGGTAGGATGTCCTGGAACCATCTGATTTAATGATCGCTACAAAGAAAATGACTGTGCCTTGAGATATACTTTACGGTTGAACCCTCTGGTCAAGGCAGCTCCGTGAAACTCACAATTTATCCTTTTATACCATTTACTCCAATTACATATATTGTGAGTGGACAGCTCCCTCGGGGCTCGGTTTTATCACGGGTGTTAATTACGCTCCCTCAGACGGGACATGGCTAACAATCATCTGAGGGGAATGATAAGATTGAGCCCTGCATGGGAAGAATGGGCCGTTTTATGTATTGTCTATGGTCGTTCCAGTCCTGCACTGTGCGGGTCATTGTCTGGTCAAATGTCAAATGTCTGCTGCGGTAATGCTGCAGCAGCATTTCATCATCAGCATTGTCCTGTATTAATGTTGATTTTCTTAATAATTTCTGCTATAGTTTGCCATAATCTAATTTGAGAAGAAAACACAAAGGTCATTGCCTCACAAAGGTGGACTAACTTGGTTCTGGTGGATATTTTTAGAACGGTAAACCTAGTTTCTCCGTGTCTCTCTCTCTTACAGTCTGTCAGTGTCTCTGCTGTTCCCGGAACTTTCTAACTGTGCAGATATACAGGCTGTGTGTTCTCTCAGGGGAGGAGCTGTCACAGAGATGGTATCCTGAGGGAAACAGAAGAAGGTGTGCTCCGCTCCATTTAAAACTCAACCTCTGTCGTGCCGAAAGCCGGCTGAGGCACATGCAAAAATAAATCCTAGTTTCTTCGTGCACTAAACCCTGCAGGGTTAAATGAGTTCCTAATGCATCCTGGAGGGCTGTACACACATCACTGCAAGATGCATCATTGTCATTGTCACAGGGCATAAATGCTTCAGTCATTTGTATCCAGAAGCCAAAGACACCTCAATATACATTTTCTTTTTTTATCAAACAAGTCTGAAAGTGGGAAACTGCTATTTGACCTTCACCTTGTGATAGTTACAAACAAACTAAACACCAGCCAATTACCATCCAGTGGAATCTGAGTAAAGCTCCAGTATGTGTACATGGTTTGCCACCATGTACACATACTGGAGCTTTACTCAGTGTGTTGCATTAAGGAGAGCAGACATTGTTGTGCAAATCATAAGCTCCAAATCTGCTCTAGTGTAAATAGGATTTTTCCTTTCAGAATATTAACTCGGATAAGTTTAATATATGTTTACTCTGAAGTCTTGTCCCAATGCCAGAGCATAATTGGGGTTTGTAGCATCAAAATCATTATTAATGTTTTGACAAGCCCTGTCTAATCTGCGCGAATGTATTAGGAATTCATGCCATGGTTTCAAGGTTTCCAAAGATATGACATAGCGTCATGCTCAATTCCACAGAAACGTGTCTGAAAGGAATCCATGTAATAGCCTTAAAATTTGAATATTTCACACAATACGCACTGTACCTTTATGAAGCATTGGCGATCCATGGAGAAATATCAGGCAATGTGGGAAACAAATGATACAGGGAATTTACCTGATCATCATCATCATCATCATCATCATCATCATCATCATCATCATCATCATCCCTGCTGATCACTGTACCTGTCAGACACACTGGTGACATTGTTCTCTCCTTGGACGTTGCTCAGAGGTTTTCCAACAGTTGCATCAGCCCTAACTGCCCAGATTTATAGCTGCTTAGTGATAATAGTCGAGAGAAAAGGAAGGAGAAGACAACTGCCTGGAGCTCTCGCAGCTCACCACCGCACATAAAGATACTGTACATCCAATAAACTACTGCTGGTTATTACCAAGGTCACTGTTTCTCAGAGAAAACAAGTCTGGCTTTTCCGATGGGAAATATATGAGCGTCTGGTGTGTTCACACTCAGGTTAACCCACTCACTGTGTGCTGTACAGTGACAAATCTGTGATTCGTGATATTGGGCTGGAAAAATTGACTTGACTTAAATCAGTGGAGCAGTCGTCACTGGGGAGGTGGGAGTACAATTTGCTTTTCATACATTTTTCAAATATCTGTATATTTTAGAGCCAGAGCCTCAAGAGACAAACCACAGCCCTGCGAGTTTCAATTCTCCCCTTGTTAACTTGTGTTGAGGATGAATTTTAGTAGAGTCCTGCTGACAGATGTGCTCCACCAATCGGGAGTAACTCGGTTACTTACCTGTCAATCAAGAACGATTTATTTATTTTCTTACAGCATCAAATAACTAATTTAGACCAAATATACCTGAAAAATTAGCACTGAACAAAAATCATTGTGATGAGAACTATCATGGGGAACGCAGAGTTAATGACCCATACTGCATCCAGCCACCAGGTGAAGATTGAGGAAAAACTACCAAAAAAACTAATAAATAAAACACAACCCAAAAACCTGAGCATGTCTAAATGCTTTTGTTTGGGTTTAGCACTGCTGTTGTTTACCAAAGTACCACACAGAGGCATCACGTACTGACTGATAACAACATAATCCATTACAAAATCAATAATTGTTGTTTGATCAATAAAAAGTCAAAGTTTTAAATGCCTATCACATTATCTCATTCTCCTCATCGAACCAGATACAGTAATCTAAAAGGATGTGAAATCCTCACATTTCAGAGATGTAGCTATTTTAATTTCTTCTCCATCGCCAGTGAGGATCTTAATAGTCGGACATTTGAGGTTTTACAGACTCTGACACAGGACTTGAACTGTCGTCTCCATCCTGTCACCGGAGCGTTGTAGCTGAGGAAGAGTGCTCTGGATTGTGTGGGTCATCAGTTTGAAACTGGTCAGTGCGTCTGGATAGCAGTGTCTGCCTGCTCCATTCCCAAATCACAGGCAAATTAGACCTTTGTACGCTCACACCGAAAGATGAGCTGCAGTAAAATACCCTCCAAAGTAAGATGGGTCTCATTTCTTGGATGTGCTGAATATCATTACAGCATTTTTACTTTTCCCAAGTGGTGGAGTCATCTCTTTTTGCTGTGCACCTCAGAGTGTTGGGTTGTCAATAGATTCTCAACACCTCTTTTTTGTGTAATATCCTCATTTATAGTCTGGACCGAGGGCTATAGGAGACCTCCACGTGAAAGAAAGGCATGTGAATCCTGCAGTTAAATTGAGCGGGACTATAGAGATCACCTGTCTGCAGTTCATGCCAGGGGATAAAGAGTTTAACTCGTGCTTTGTGGGTAATGAGGCTGCCAGTGGCACGTCGTCAGCCGTAAAGCTGCCTGGACATCCTCCTGTCTCCCACATTACCCGGCACACATCCGTCATCTTCAGGATGTAATCATCCCTCTAAAATCACCACTTCTATGGAGTCTCAGGGATCCGCTGCTGTGCTCTGACAAGCCTGGAGAAAAATTACTTATCATTCACAGAGCTGTGATTGTCGAATACTGCCAGTCTCTCCTGCTTCTTAAAGGGAAGTCTCAGGGCTCTTTCTTTCCCGCCTCACATGCATTGTTTCCGTTTCCCCCTTCAGAACATAAAATGAAGATGAGAAGCTCATTGTCTTGTGATAATTTCCCAGGGGTGAAGCCATTGAGTGCTTCTGAGCTGTTTCTAATTTGTCTGGGAAGGTGTTATAAAGGTACTGAGGAATGCCGGATGTTCATATTTTGTGGCATGTGGAAATCTCACAGCAGACTTCTTTCAGCAGCTGCACTTCTTCACATCTCAGGCAATGTTTCGGCATGTAAACGATAAACTGTCCATGTTTCCTAGTTCTCGACAAATTCCAAAGGAACTCTAATGATAGTTATTATGCACCCGGATGGAAAATAAATGTATTTCTACACCTCTCAACAGAGAATGGAGATTGTATCGCGCTGCAGGGAGATGGTCTTTCAAAGGGGAATTTAGCAAAACGAAAAGTTACACAGCCACATTGAATTTGTTGAATCAATATGCAATTACAAGACACACAATTATTGATATGCTATATTCAGGGAAGTAAGTGAACCACTACATTCAAACAAAAGGGAGACATCAATATATGATTAATAAAACCACAGTGGCCACACGTTTTTGTTTTTATATTTCAGGATATTAAACCGAAGCTAACTTTCTATTACAGACAGATAACAACCTGGTGTTGTTGTTGTTACAGGACAAGTCAATCATTACTTATACGTATGTTGGGCTGTGTAAGTGTGTCTAGGAAGTTGTCGACTCTCTAGTTTATAATCAGAAGCCAGGTTAGCCCAGAAGTTTATCAAGTCAGCCAACAAGTTGATTTGATTAGATAGATGCACATAATCCTCGGAAATCGATAACTTTCTTTCTCTTTCAGCTTGGCAACAAATACATGAGTGTACAGACAGTTGTGTGCGTGGGGAGGTTCATACAGCAACTTGTATTTATGATCCTGCACTCAAGGGAATGAAGGCACGCCGAAGCCGCCCTCCCTAGCCGGGGAGACGCAGGGGCCCTGACTGATGGAAAAGCGACCCTCAGACAGGCCTCCCACCTGTAGGGGGAGCCCAAGTATAGCCACGAGAAAATCTTGCTTGGTGTTGCTTTAATCAACTTATTATCACTTAAATCAATTATACAGATGTTTGGTTTCATTTCTTGCACATTTTAACAAAATATCATTGTATTATGGTAAAGGTCATTTTCTGGAAGGCTGTGTATGACTTGCATTGGTGAGCTGCAACCTGCAATCACCAGGGTATATAAAAATGTTTCCTGGTTTAGTTCTTAACCACACGGCCTCAAACGCTGCACATCAATCCAAGTATCACTTTGGCAATTACTTATCGAGCGGGCCAATCAATGGTGTTTGTTTTCTATTGCTTCTTGGCAGCCTGCATCAATGTACACAGAGACCAGGGGAGGGTGTGCATGCTGCAGTTTTTGCACTTGTATACTTTGTTTAGATGTGTGCACTTTACCATACAGGGCAAATAGGAAAACCGGCAGCCATTAAGATGAAAAGATGTCAGTCAAGACAGAATCGTGGGCACACTCATCACCAATTGGGGCTTTGACAAGTCATCAAAACTCAATCAGCCTGTTATTGGTTTTGACACATGCACATTAGCATGACAATAACAGTTATGCAAGGAGCCGCCGGGTAACATTTCTCATCTTTTACAGACCTACAGAATTGCAGCTCAGAGCATTTCAGCCATAATCACCCCAGAGAGTCTCAACTCTTTACAACTCTCTGCAGCGCCGCCATCAAGCATTACTCCCCCTCTATGTTCACCCAGTGGCCAAGGAGCCGGCTTTACCATCCACCGCAACCACAACACTGGCTCTAATAGGTTGCCATGAGACTGGCTTTTACACTGCCAAATTCACCAGCCACAGTTTACTGGCACAGCTGGAGACTTTCTTTGTCTGGGAAGGACACAGGAAATCAAAATTAAAATGAAAAAAGAAAAGAAAACGAGGATGCCTCCGGCAAAGGCAATCAATATGAGTTTAAGTGCTGGCAATTCTCACTTTGGTAATTGTGCTTTGGAATAATGAAATCGTATTCAAGTGAAGCACGACCAACAAAATAATCATTTTGTTGATGCGAGATCCGGAGGGAGAGGGAGGGAGGGAGGGAAGGAAAGATGAGCAGATAATTATTTTTACTGGAAGAAAATCATCTATTGTGGAAATATTATATGTTATATGTATATGTATTCACTGGATGAATTTTGAGGTTTAATGATCCCATGAGGACAAATTCAGATTTAAAAATGACAAAATTAGACTGGCGAGGATGTCACCTCACAATAGATAACGTCATCCAAATCAACTGACAGGAGCAGTCTTCTAAAGACTTAGACAACCAGCCCCCCCACACACATACACTAACGCACACACACACACACACACACACACACACACACACACACACACACACACACACACACACGCACACACACACACATGCACGTGCTGTGCAAATATGCTACTGCATACCAGCAGTGCATTACCAAGGCAGAGCAAGGAGGGAGACAAGAACGCCAGCATTACATTTTCATTTGTCAGAGGCCATTGACCGTGTCACACTGAGTGAAGAGTCTTTTGAACCATGCTGCTCTGATCTATCACAGTCACACACAATACACTCACATCCCTAACTGTGATACTAAAACACCTTCTTGTAATAAAAAGAAATAAACTTTAATTCTGTAGCGCGTATCTAAACAAAGCTACACAGTATTACACAAGATACCTGGGAATAAAACGGAGAGCAAAACAAGAGAACGGAAAACAAAAGAAAATATTAAAAACATCCGTTAAAAACAGTTAAAAACCGGCATTTAACGGCCTTACTATGAAATATGTTGTAAGCAATGATTTAAAAACTTGTACATTGCTGGCGAGTCTAACTTGTCAGACAGAGAATTTCAGAGCCTCAGGGTCCTGATGGCCTCATTGAACCTTAGTTACCAACATTGACTTTGGAACTATGTTGGTTGGAAGATCTTAGATCACGGCTTGGAGCATAGGGAGTAAGGGCACAAACGCATATGAGAAGTGAATATAAAGTTCACCGAAGTTGAACTCCATGCGAAGCTGCACTGTGGAATTACTGCGTAAAAGAAATAGAATGATTTTTTTCCCGTCACTGATACATTTGTGTATGTTTGACTGGTCCCTTGAGCTCTGTAATATAACTGGGGTATTTTAAAGAATCCTAAACTTAACAGGCAGTGAAGGGAGCAGAGATTTCGAGAGATAAGGTGCTGTTGTTCGTTCTGAAGGGTACAACTACAGAATAAAGCAGTTTTGTTCTCTACTTTAATGCAGGAGTGTTTCTGATATTTTTCATTTCTTTAGGACAGATGACATTTAGATATGTCATCCATCTTTTAAAAAGTGCAAATCAGAATTACATTACTTCCCCGTCCTTTAATGTTCTTCATCAAGGCAGTAAATCACTTAGGATATATGCCAAATACTCAGCCTCATTTTCTGCAGCATCTTAATCATTTAGGCCGCACTATTGGATCTAAGTTAATAGGCAGCAAGTCCTTATTATGCACAGTTGGACACTGTAGATTCGATCAAACTGGTTGACACACTTAGCCGGGTTCAGAAGGTAACACTTCGACACGTCTCGCCCACAAATTTCTAGGCCTCTGCAGGAGAGTGGCAGAAGAATCGTTTAAGTGAGGCCGGCAGAAAATATTTCAGAGTGTAAATAATTGACAAGGCTGCAAGTTTCTATTACATGCTGTTAGATCTGCAAAAAGCAAACAAGCGGGAGAGACCAGCATGGTGAGATTAAATCAGAGGACTGCCCTGAGCCGAAACTGCTAAAAGGGGAGAGGAGCTGCCGCTGAGGAAGGGTCAAACTCGGCTAAAATCTAACACCTGAGATTACATCTGTTCTCTCTCTGAGCCTGTCTGCAGATACCACTGTTTACCCTGTTAACAGCAGTTCGTGATGTGTGTAAGAGTGTGAGGAAGACGGGTCAATGGATAGAACCCGGAAAATACTTTGGATGGTTCCATTAAAAATTAAGTCATTTCAGCCTGAATCTGTGCTATGTCTCTAGTACATGCATCAAAACTTAAATTTCCCACTGGGTTGAGGCTGCACTGGCTCCAGTCCAACTATGCAAAGCAGCAGGAAACAAATCCCACACAGTTATAAATAAAGGACACTATTAGACTGTAAACATCAGCGCTCAGACCACAACTGGAATATGAATTAATACAACAAACACAGCACAGTTTCAATATAAACTTGATTAAACAAGTTAGAAAGGTGCCTTTTAGGAAAAGGAGGTCAGAATAGGAAAGGTTTAGTTTAGGAATACTCACTAGAATTAATGTATGTCAATTTATGATATAAGGGGACATAACCCTCTGCTATATAGTAAAAGGATCAGTACATGAGTATGTACCAGTCAATACTAAGTCTTGTTCTGAATATCAAGGCCAATCTCGATAGGATCAACACCATCAATAAAGTAAATTAGTCTCATGTTAGTCACATTGTGGGCAAGTGCACTCTTCTTAGTGCACTTGCTATGTTCAATACATGTGTGGAGCCAATCCTTTTATGTTGAATTCACAAAGTACACATTTTCACATTTTAAGTGTTATTTTTCGTTTAAAAAATCTCAACATTTGTGTGATATAATAGCAACATAATACTTGGCAAATCAAACACGGTTTATTAACTTCAAGTTCACATCACTTGATATCGGATCAGACCAACCAAGCAATGCTTTTCCCTAATCTTCAGAATCTGTGTTGTAAATTCAACGTAAAATCAAAGTAAATTCAACTGACTGCCCCTGGTGAAAGTAAATATATTTACTTCAGTATGGTATGTACGTTTGTTTGAGGATTTTACACAGCCTGCACCTTCATATTTAATCCATTAGATGTTTCTGACATCTGAAGCTAGTAGAAGTCAATTACCATAAAAAACACTTATCTTAACCTTACCAACATTATATAATGCAGTTTAAATGAACTCTACCTTGACCAGCTCAAACATTCAGATTTGGTTTTCAAGTTATGGCTCCAGTAACTAAAGCATTCAGTAGCCCAGACTGCATACCTCCACCAAGGCCCAACTGTCTCCTTGCACCAAATTCGACACATTCATAGACATCAGTTCCTTCAGATTTTTTCATCAAGATCCATGGATTACTCCCTGGGAAAACAGTGAAAATGTCAACAAAGGCCAATCTCCTAAAGTTAAAGAAAATGAAGAAAAATGTGTGGATCGACTCCTTTTTCCTGATCGGCCCCCTAACTTTGGACAGAGGTGAAAACACAACATCCTTGGCGAAGGTAATATTGATCAAATAATGTGATAACAACGGTAAAATACTCCACAGTGAGGACTTGCGTGAGTATATTTTAATGGGAATATCTCTATATTTCTTCAAAAGTAAACTTTGAATACGGGACATAGTAAGTTTATGGCACAAGAACTTTTACTTAAGCAAAGGATGTAAATGCTTCTTCCACCTCTGACCCAGTTCATGTTGTGCTGTTTTAATGAATTCTGTGGACGAGCAGAAACTACCACGACCGGGTGAAGACACATAAAGAGCTCCACTAGTCAGAGGTCAGGCTTCACTTCACTGCAATGTACTGCACCTGTTTCCACTGTCGCCATCAAAGCCTGTAATAAAGCAGTGAATGTATGTTTAGCTCATATCTATGCGCACCTGCATCCGAGCGAAGGTGGAGGACCACACACATAAATCAGATTAGTGATCTGTGCTTGTCCTCCTTCGCAGCGGAGGCAGCCATTTAATACTTCACTTCATCTCTGCGGCGGTGGGGCTCTCACGAACAGGCAAAGGTGACAGCCGCACCGCACAGTCTCTGGATGGGAAGCTAAAGCTAGCTCTAAAGATCCCAGCTTGCACTTTGATTGACAGACACGGGAGAGCAAACAAAGTTGTGCCGTCAGAATGAAGAAATGGGGACGATCGATCCACACACACAGCGCAAACACAACGGGTGGAAGAACACAGGGGTTTTATTAGAGAACAGCCGGCAGGATACGACACAGTGCTCTGACCTCTACTGTGTGTGTTTTGTGTTGATGCCATAGATCAGTTTTATATCCATCACTCAGTTTGCTCAGACAATACACTCGAACACTTAATTTGCTGAAGGTCAAACACACACAGTGAAATAGAGTGAATGGCAAAGTATCAAAGTAAACACTTAAAATCCATTACTTCCTTAAATATCCACTTAAGACATGAGGTGGAGATGCAGATGAAAAGGAGAAGACAATTTAATGACGTGCTCCAACTCGTCGTACATGGTAGAGCGGACATGTGGCCCTGATTTCTTTCATTTGGAGTAACTAGATACAAATATGCACATATACATTTGTGAGTGCACCTATTTGGTCAAGTGGACTACTCAGAGATAAGTCAAGAGCATGCGCTGCACTCAAAAAATGATTAGGCCTAAAATGTTATTACATCAGTTCGATATAAAGGGTGACATTTAATGAAGTGTTCCACATCATGTTGAGTTTGTGTGAATAAATGGAATTTGATTAAGTTTAACTTTATTTAATTAAGCCACTAGAAACTCTTCACTAAATGTGACCTATTATTATTAACTTAGTTAACAAAGTCACATGCAAACATAGTATGTCATTGAAATACATAAAGTCAAACTTTAAGGCACAGTTACTTTTTAAGTGTATAGTTAAAGTTCTGTTATAGAATTGGTAATGTGATGTTAATGTGATGATCAGAGTAGAGAGGTAATATTGTTGGATTGAGACTGATAATGGAAATGGGTATGATTACGTATAAATCTGCATGTGTTTTATTTATGTGTGGAATAAATTACACGTTAAAAAACCAAACTTGATTGCTAATCATGATTTAAAATGAATTCTGAATAACAGGCTCCTGAGAGGACTTCACATTTGTTCCTTTTGCCAACTTTGACCTGAGTGCAGCTATATGTAGATGCCAAAAGTTTATTCTCCATTTAAACCTTCAGAAAAGCAGAAGGTTTAATCAGTATACTGCTTGTTTATCAGCAGCTCTTCGAACTGTATTCAGGTGACATGGTGGAAGCGTCTCAGTGCGACCACAGTCCTCTGCTGTCTCCTTGAGCAATTACATATTGATTTCCTTGTTTAAGGACCCCAGTGGTACAGTCGTTGACAGTCTGGAGAAATCTACGCCATCCAAGATGCTCAAACCTGCTCAGTCTGAAGATCCGGATAGAAAAACAAAATGCTTGAATATCAAGAGGGAAAAATAGCACCTGATGCAAAGCACAAATCTTTTTTAGAGCTTCTACTTCAAATGTCCAGCAACTGCTTAAATCAGTTAATCATGTTCCCATGGAGACCACCGCTGTGCGTGTTTACTAGACAGGGTATAAATATTTGATGAATAATGAATGTGTAAGAAAAAGCACAAATTGAAAGAACATTTGGATGATTTACAGGCGCCGAATCTGAATTGGGTTAAAAATAGAATTCATTAGAAAAGCCCATAGCGGTTAGGGCATTGGGTGTGTGTGTTTGTATAAGAGTGTGTGTGTGTGTGTGTGTGTGTGTCCACATGAGAATACTGTGAGCATGAACGATAGAAGAGAAAACCAGAAAAACGAAAGCAGACAAAGTGAAATCCTATACTTGCTGCCGCCAACATTCTATTACAGCTGAAAAGGATTGAAATCTTTCCATTTATAAAGTCTTATCTGGTTGTGTTTTGTCCTGGGTTGCATTGGGTTACAGTGGTGAAGTGGGTGCGACTGGTTGTGTGTCTCTGTATGTTGGCCTGTTGAGACGCTGGAGACATGTCCAGTGTGTTCCCTGCATCTCGCCCAATGACCCTCAAAGGATAAGCGGCATAGAAAATGTATTATTTAGTAACTTTTTTCTGATATACTTTGTATGTGAAAGCAAAATGTATCCTAACACCAGTGATGTGGTTCTGTTGCCATTTTGGCAAGATCATAGATCCCCAAAGAGTAATTTCAAGGTTTTTGTTTCAGTATGTGTCAGTGTGAACATAAAACATTATTGTGTTATCATCCAGGGCTTTCCTCTGTTCCCCTGTGAAAAGACATCATACAAAATGAACTAAAACATCCAGTTGTACAACGTGCTTCGGTTGTTTGCTCAGCATTTCATCACGTACAGTGCATTTTTTTCTGCTGCATAATTTCGACACAGTTACAGCCATTGTTGTCGTCTATTTTAAAACACCAGCTGAACTGGATGACAGCTTTCCTTCAGCCTGGTGCAATGTTAATGCAACAATACAGCACATGAACACTGTTATTCTTACATTCAGAAGCATCCTGTGTCACAGTTCATTCATGAATTCATTCGTGCCCTGTCTGCCTTATCCACGGTGCTAACTCCCGTGTTGTTTCCGGCCCTGCCACGCCCTCCTGTCCTGCCATAACCCCGGCTTTTCATGAAGGTGAACTGATCTGAACTTTTACTGGTTTCTCTGAGTCATGCTATTGCCTCCTCCCTAGATGTGACCTTCTGCACAGCTCACCACTGAGGTAAGAAAACAAGTCACAACTGTGTTGAAAGCATACAACAACACAAAGTATCTGAACTCTGGTGTTAAAATGCAGTATGTAAGAGTGTTTTAAATACTCGCACACGGCAGAAAGGAAGCCAGATCATACTGTGGTTAGGAAGCACTGAGTTGGGAAATGAAATATGTGGTTGATCTATTCTGATAAATAATATTCAGAATTTCCTCACTCCTCCTCATGATAAATACCTGGTTCCTCTGTGGAATAATTTCCAGCAGAGCATGAAAAACCCTGAAGCCACGAAATAAACGTGTGACATTTTTGAAGGTATTAACAGTCACCGACAGCCGTCCTGAGCTGTCATCTTATCTGAGCTTTGTACATGCATGCTTTTTAAATTAAAGCCCTTTACATACCAGAGTCCAACTCAGTGACACATACTGTTCATGGAAAGAAAGTTTGCCGTGCAGCCTATAGGGACAGCAGGTAACAGGGTCCGTGGTGGTCCTAAGAGACTTATGCAATCTTTTGAATTATTATTTATTTATCCTTTATTTAACCATAAAGGTCCCATTGGGATACAACGTCTCCTCTACCAGGCAGTCTTGGTCAAGTTGGGCAAACATGCTTCCATTATAAATACAAGTATTGGCAAGAAACACAGAACAGACGTAGAAACATTGTAATCAATGACAAAAATGTATAGTAGAAAATAAAAAAGCATGCGAAGACATTAAAAAGTGATTTTTAAATATTTTTGAGCCAGTGGTGCATGAAAGCAAAAAGCAGATTTACCAGCTCTGTTGAGGTTGTTGGGACTTTTCTCTGATGATCATATTTTGCAGCTTTTGCCACAAAATTTCATCAGCCTGGATTATTAGATTATAAAACTAGATTATTGGTTTTGTGGTAGTTTGCCTCATAAAGCTTTTGCAATCAAAACTAGAATGGCACTCAGTAGAGCACATACCTCCACTAAGGCCCAACAGTAAATCAAGCTGCAGAAAATTGCTCACAGTAACAGTGGGCAGTTTGCTAAATGTGCCGGATTTTTTCATCAAGATCCATAAATTATATGACACGAAATCAATGAAAATGTGGAAAAACACCCAATCTCACGATGCTAAAGAAAATTAAAAAAGTAATAAATATCCTGAATCCGCCCCCTGATAGGATCTGCACCAATATTGAATGGGTTCTTTCCTGATTCATACATCCTTCCACCAAGTTTCTAGGAAATGCGTCTAGAAGTTTGTGGTGAATCTCGCTTACAAACAAGCGAGCAAGCAAAAATACAAACCAATCAATAAACAAACAGACAGGAAGAGGTAATTAATGGTTTCCTTCTAAGACACAGTGATGACAATGGAACCATCTCATATATTCGACAGTGATGTGTATGAGCAGTTGCACCAGTTATAGAGGCCGTTTTTCCTAGAGAGAACGACAAGCATGCATATGAATTACATCACCATAATCTAATAATGACAAAAAAGAAAAACTGAAAAATTGTGTCAGTCTGCAACTTTGCGTATTCATTGAACACTGCTGATGTAAATGAGAATCCTGACTCGAGGCAAGCTCTGGAAAAACACCACATTCCACTTGTTACTGCAAAATGTTTTTCTTTTTCTTCTGTCTGGTGATAGTCTCCAAGTCCTATAAATTTATACATTAATCCTCCCTGGCAAGAAGTGTGCCTGCGTAGGTTTCTTAAGAGGACTATTTGTATCCTACGAGGTAGTGGATTACGGGATTTGCATTTTAAAGGGCGTCAGTGATTGCAGCTGGAGGAAATTGGCGAATGCAATTGTGGCAGTGCAATAAAAGGATCTGTGATGTGAGTCAGACACTGTAACCTAAATAACACACCTGCTCCTGCCGCAGATCCTCTAATACCTACAGCGAGAGACAGGCTATTACCCTGCAGCTCCAGCAATATTTATATCACAGATAAATGCAGCAGTGACGGAGAAGTGCAGCCCTGGAATACACCACGTGCGAGCTGGATCCCACTCTTCTCTTTTGTGTCTGAGAGATTGTTTGTTGCCCAGAACTGGCAACGAAACAAAGGACCAGTACCGCAATAAACTGAGGGCCATCTAAAACCATTTCCCCTCAGCTTTTGTTTTTAGAGCTTTTATGTACGATACACAAGTTAAATAGATTAGCGTCCTGGCTGTGTGGGAGTGAAATCATTCCCTTTAAAGTGCAAGGAAATTGCACTGGTCAAATTTCTCTGTGCATGCCCAAAGTGCAATGATGGCAGAATATCAGGGCAGATTCTGTTCCGATCTCCTGAGCATGGTGTTGTCTCTCCCGGGGGCCTGTCAGGGTTAAACTCTGATCTGTACTCTGTGACTCGCTCAAGGCTTGGTGTGTGTCGGTGTGTGTGTGTGTGTATGTGTGTGTGTGTGTGTGTGTGTGGTGTTATTAAAGAGAAATATTGCTTCATAAAAACCCACTGCTCTGCAGCCATGACTCCTGTTAATGCAGACTGCTGCTGGAATATGTCTCCGGGAAGGGAAGGAGGGGGAAATGGGATTTTTTTCCCCTTTCTCGGCTGTCCTCTGATTGCAAATACAATTAGTATTTAGCATGTGAAGCCCTGACCCTATGCATCACATGGATTTGAAAACAACTTAAGCTGAGATGTTTTGCTTGTATTGTTGCTATGAGCAATTCACTGATTCTCTAACCTGCTTGTGGAGTTGTGTAATGAACTGAGCTACAACAGTGTCCAGTGTTAATACAGACTCCAGGGTCCCTCTCCACTGGTCATTTGCAATGCAATTTGAAATTAAAACAGTCTGCAGTGGCCATCTGGACATGAGGACGTTGAGCAGAGAACATTTTACCCTTGAGTCTTATTGGCTGGGAAGACAATGCCCTGAAGTTGTTTTAGGCACGTCAAGCAAGTTTTTTTAAGCACATGGTGTCGTTTGTAATGTTGGGATGAGAAGAGAAAGCTTTTTTTTCTTTTCTTTTAGAAGTCTTTATTCTTTTAATCAATGCATATGCAGGTATATTAGATGCAACATAAATCAAACGGACTAGCCTAAATGGGTAATGATCCATGCATGAAGATTTTAATTACTCTGATCTATTACATTGGAGATAGGAACCAATAGTGGGTGATATAGAGAAACTCAACAGCTCCCAAAGTCAGTAAGCACTTTGTCGACTGGAAAAAAACCTCCTTTCAACCACAGGATGCCTATAGAACCAGAGTCAATGTGGACGGACAGCTGCCTTGACCGGTTGGGGTGAGTGGAGAAAAACAGGGGAGAGAGGAGAGATGGATGGAAAAGTGGGGAGAGGAGAAAGAGAGAGAGACCAGGAACGGTAGTGTAATGTTGTGTGCTACTGTAGTGAGGTTGCATATTTCAGCCAAATGAGAACCCTCCTCCTCACTCTCCTGTCCAAGTGTTTTGGCCACTTTGTGTTGCCCCTCCAGTGTGATACAGTTACTAGAGTAAATAGCCCTAGAGCGAGGGGTTGATTGGTCCATTCTGGGCTACTGTCGCAAAAATACAACATGGTGGACTCCGTGGAAGTGGACCTGCTCCTGTCAGGTTATGTAAAAACAAGGATTCCTGGCTTCATTTTATGATACACTGATGAAAACATCATCATAATATATGATAATAGATAATAAATCAGCAATATTATATTCACTATATGCTGGTGGGACTACCTAAATCCTATACTCTGGACCTTAAATCGCTGTCAGACTGGTTGTTATGATGAAAATAGTAAAAGTGGTATTTATGGATGTAGTAATGTTGGCAGTACATATAATATTAATAATATAAATAATAATGATTATTTTTTTCTTGCAGAGGTGACCGGTGTATTTTCAGCGGAGTTCCGCACGGCCGGTAGGGGGCAATGAGTGTTCTCAGGTGGGGAGGGCAGGTTGTGTGCGGGGGCGTGTTCCTCTTGCACAAGCGCTCCCATGTTCGTAGCGTGGAGAGAACAGCCACAGTCAGTGCGGCGTGTGTGTGTCTCACTGAGCGTGTGTGAGTGTGTGTGTGTGTGTGAGTGAGTGACACAGTTACCCGTGGTCTCTCTCGCTCTCTCTCTTTCTCTCTCCGGCTGCCGCACTTTTCCTCCCTCTCCTCTCCAGCCGCACGGACCGGGCGACACGCTCCCTACACTAACCCGGAGCCCTGGCCGCCGGTGACCCGGGGATCCTACTTCCCCCCCCCGGACAAACAGACTCGGGCCCCGCCGGCAGGAAAGGTGGAACTAAACTACATTCATTGACTTGTGAGCGATGCACTGGCAGCATGGCCAAGTGGTTCAAGGAGCACCTAGGATTCAAAACTACCAAAGCACCCCCTCCGGCGCCTCCGAAGCCGGACTACAGGCACTGTCACACCGGTGTGCCCGGTGCGCCTGGCTTCCAGCAGGCGAGCTCCAACGCCACCTTCCCGAGCCCCGCTCAGCCGGACATACTCGCTGCTTACAAACTTCAGAAGGAGCTGGACTTCGAGGACCCGTACACTCCCGGCGGAAACATTTCGTTCGGGCCGGGCTCGAACGCGGTGGGGTCGCCGGACACAAAGTACGTGTCGCCCAAGCACCGACTTATCAAGGTGGAAACAATCGAAAAGAGCAGCCCGGCTCCGGGCGGCGGTGTAACCGTCACACAGGCTGTCGCTGTCGGGAGCGTTAAATCTCCCACTTCACCTCCGGTGGAGCACGACAACAAGGAGAAGGTGAGTGAAGTTTGTCCTGAAACATCCATAATAATAAAAATTACTTTATACAGAACATTTCAAAAACAAAACATCAAAGATAGCAAGCTAAATAATATAATACAAAATAAAGGCAACATTATGATAAAACACAAAGACAGCAGATGAAATAAAACCACATCGTTTAAAAGTAACATAAGAGAGTGTATATATACAACCAATTAAAAGCTATTTGTTCTAAGTACGTTTGGAGAAATGCATACTCATTAGTCAAATAGACTTTCTATGAGTCAAACATACAACTTGCCAGCTAACCTCCCCAGTGACTAAGTTTTCTGATAACCCTGAGTTTACTCTCCAATCCCACTAAACAATTCCTAACTGGGTTAGAAACATGCAGGTCTCCATGTTTCTCTTTAGGGCTTCTGCCTCGATATCAGTTTCTAAAACGAGAAACATGATGTGTGTGTGAAGCGCTTGTAAAAGAAGTGAATCGTTACAACCGGCAGAACGTGTTGTCACAGCACAGCAGCGGCTGCTGTCCACACCGGTTGCGACATCCACCTCTGTCAGGTCGAGTGATCAGTGCTGCGGGGAGAGAGAGGGAACAGTCCTGTTGTTGACACACATCTTGGTGGAGCACAGTATCTCAGCAGATCTACCTTTCAATGCTACAAAAAAAACTGTGTTCCACTTTACTGGGTATGGCAGTTAAACAGTGCCCCACTGGGTGAAAAGTGAGTGCAGAAGCAACAGCGTGATCCACACTTACCCACAGTGTCTGTAATTTAACTTTAATCTCATCTTATTTAACTAGACGGATCAATTTAGGCAATGTTCGCCTCTTGCAGTGATGCTTGCTGCCCTGAGGGGGAAATTACTTGTGATGAGTTTATAGATGTACAGCTCTAATTTGAGCCTCGCGCTGCATGCTTCTCTGACTCTAACAGCTCAAATCTTGTGCCTTTTGCTTTTTTTACGTCTTATTTAACGCCCTTAATGATGGGCCCCTGCATGGAGCCGATTGTACACCCATCAGCACAAAGTGAGTGTGTAGACACACAGGCAGAATGCATGCAGGTTGTGCCTCGGAGCACGCTGTCACGTCAGGCTGCTCAGGAATTCACACAGCAGGTTCATTTGGAGAAACCTGAGAGGCATCGGTGTCAGCGGGGTTAAGGACATACTGTATGATGAGTGTGATCCTGCCGAGGAATGTGTCAGTGTCTGTCTGCATAGCTCATGCACGGAGGAGCAAGAAACCCACACTGTGCGCCACTGTTTCCTCCTCGGATCACGCCTTCAATCGCGGCCGTGCTCCAAAATTTTTGCGGTCATCTTGATTTCACCTTCCTGTTACTTCCACCTCCTCCTCATCCTGTTTGCTTTCACACCTGACCTGTGTCCTGTGGCCAGCTCACAGTTGGTTTTAGCTCAACATTGTGATTCATATGCCACAGTGTCTGCAACCTGTCACAAACATGTTGTGTGAAGGAAGACCTTTTTTTTCTTTCGCTCCACTTTTGATCACGCAAAACACAACTGTTACTGTCATGTTTATTTTTTCCCATATGCCCTCAACATGGAGATGAGGGCGCAGGGTAAAGCTCATAAAGCTGTCTGCTGTGCGGATGTTTGTTTTGCGTACTGTGAGCCTCTGCTTTCAGCCAGTTTTCAAGTTAAGTATTTATATATAGCATTATCTTTTATCAGCAAACCAAACAGGAAACCAGAATTTACAAATGGCACCCAGCCACTGCAGCTGCTCAAGCTGATTAAACAGGTTATATATTCGTCTCTTGTTAATTGATGCTTGTTTGGTTTGCCCTCAGTCAAGTGTACAGTGTCCTCTGCTCCTTCCTGTTTCTCCACGTGGCTTTAACAGAAAGGCAGATGATTATATTGAATGATTTCAATCCCTTATATCCTGCACTCTGTCTGGGGTTACTGATGAACAAGATCATTATTGACAACCGCTGGGCTTCAGCCATATGTCCAACAGGTTAAAGGGCTTTTGTCAGGTGCTGAAGGCTAACTTAAAGAAGGTGTGGTAGAAAAGTGGAGGTGTTATGCGAAAAATGGAAAATACTGGTGTTTTTTGTACCTGTTGTCCTGTCCCTCCCATTCACACCACCCCCGGTGGTGTCTATAAACTGGAGGTGTCTGACCTTGTTTTGCCACCTTTAAGAAAATGTGTTTCTATCTATTTTGTATAAATAAAGAGATTTAACAGACGTTGACAGTTCTGTATGATCCGGAAAAGATAATTATAGTTACCACAGTAGCTAGACTTGACCTTGTAAGACTGTTCTGTTTCTTCTACATCGAGCTGCTGAGTTGAGTTCTTTAATTTACTGTCACCTCAATCTCTAAGGAGTAAAGGGAAGTTTAGAGTGTCACATTTATTTAGTCAAGCGGTTATGTATGCACACAAGTATATCTTCTTATTTATATATTTTTTCAAATGGACGATGAATTAAGCTTTGCAGGGAGTCACCATGCTCTTCAGTAACATCAGTGTTGCTTCAGTGTTTTAAGTCTTTATGTTGAAACTTTTGGGAGGATTACAGTTCCACCCCAAGCTGAGGATTCTCTTTTCTGACTGGGGCATGATAAGTCTTTGTAAATCCTTGTTAGAGGGACTCCAGGTGAGGATTTATTTTACCGTATCCTCATGGAGGATTGTCCAATTATATAGACACTTGTTTCAACAGTCTCTGTAGGAGGACGCTCTGTTTGCAGGTTTTTTTTTAACACAGTCTCCCCCTCAGGCTGGTGTTGAAAGGTATAGTGTCTGAGGACAGTATGTGTTCTTATTTAGGGATGCTTCATGTTGGAACTAGTGTTGCACAGTATATAGATATCAGAGGTATTGCAACACCCTGCTGTCAAAAGAACGGTACAATACACCATGTTGTTATTGTCTGAAAGAATGTTGCCGTTTTAATAAGAGCTGTGTTTCCTATGACTTACATGTGTGTGTTTGTGTGTTCAGCACCCTGCGTCCACTCCCTGTAGCCATAGTGGGCCCGCCTACCATTTTTAGCTTACATGGTGACAGCAAGACAAGAGGCATGGCTGCTAATACAAGTGCTCATGTTGACCGTGCATGGCCTGTCAACAAAGCAACAGTCAAGTATGTAATATGTCATCATTTGCTTACATAGTCGACAGTGAGAGTGTGTCCATGGACACCACTGAGCAGGTCTGCGAAGGATGTTCGAAAGCTCAGACCAAAGCGTCCAGACAAAATCTGGCAAGAGACGTTACATCAAGAGTTTACTGACTGATAAAGCCAAACATTGATTGGCTTTATCAGTCATAAAGCCAATCAATGTTAGTGATGGCACTTATTTTTTAACTATTTATTTCTGTTTGAAGAAAATGCTCTCAGCAGAGACCAGACCTCAAGAAGATGTAATACGTCTTATTAAAGGTTCTATTTATATCAGGTTTGAAATATACAATGAAGTCACATAAAGTCAAGTATAGGCAACGTCAAATTACTGCACAGCATGTAGAAGCTGTAATATCACTTTGACCTTGATCGAATTATTTGCAACAATCCAATTATTTATGTTGAACTTAGGCTAATTTGTTAAAGGATTCTTTCTTGGCCCATGTTCAAACCTTCCAAGTTTTGTGGAAATCCATTCGGTAGGATTTTCATTATCGTGATTACCATAAAACGAACAAACGGACGGGGGTGAAAACATAGTCTCCTCGGCTGAGGCAATAAACATTTAATTGCATACAAGTAACAGTTTAATTGAAATTATTTTTTTTAAATAAATGGCATTAACTGTAAGTCTGGCACTTTATGATGATGGACCTCAATCTCAGGATTATCAGCCTGCACACGATTGTAACGCATCAAAGTAGACTGAACAAAATGACTCAATACATCTTCTTAGGGAAGGTCTGCGCTCAAATGCAGTTAGGAGTTTTCAATTTATTCAGATTAGATAAAAAAATGACAGTGTTCCTCTCTTCAGTGTTCTGTCACCTATTATTACATCCATTTGGCTGATGCTTCAAGGTTTTGGTGTCTCTATCTACATATTTAGGCAGTCATAATTTAAAAGCGACAGTATTTGGTATTCTGCCAACTCTGACTAGAACTGTTTTGTTTCCTGGGCATTGATTTATAATTAAAAGTTTATGTAATCATGGATATATAACCATTTTCAGTCATGAACTCCAGAAATGGGTCCGCACACGTCGGTAGTTTTCCCTCTCACTTATGAAAACCACAGCAGGACGATGTCCGGGTCAGATGTGTTCACATCCCGAATGTCGGGAACATTCTAGTGAGCGGAGGGACCTGGGTAGATCATGCAGGACATAGGACATGACGGGTATTTTTCACTGTGGAAATCACGTATTTTTGTTTCCAGAACAAAACACTGGCTGCTATCACTATGACTAAGGCAGCTATTTTAAATCCTTAGATATTTGCATTATTCTTAATTTCTTTTAAATTAAGTTTGTTAGTAACATCATCACCCCCTTACTCACTTGAAGTTCTGCTGTATTCTCACATGACATTTTCATTGTGGACCGGCAAGTTCAGGAAAATGTCGGAAGCAACTGACTCGGATATTTGCAATCTCACAATCCTCTCCAACTTCAGAAAAGTGTCAGAAGTTCAGTCTGAAAGCAGTGAGAGTGGAGCTCTCCAGTGTTTTCTACATGTTGTACTCGCACGGACTAAATACTGCCTGCTGGGGAATGAGAGAGTCAAGTGTCTCAACAGCAGTGCTTGGTTACATCGATGTTTTAATTACTTGACTCATGAATGCTAATTATATCAGTGCTCAGCTAATGCCTGAAATGCCAATAGCAGCATCAAGTGTATTTCACCAAGTCTATTTCAATTCACCAGGCTCTCACAGGTAATACAACAAAGATAAAGAAGTTTATTTCTACAATGATATCATCTTGATGTGTTCTGCAAATTCTAATGTTTTGCCTACTTTTTTTTTTAAATGTCCTCTCGCTGCTCCATTCCATTATTGTTTTGTCGCTCATTGCTTGAGAGGTGTAATTTAATTAGAGGATTTGACTCTCTGTTTGGAGTTGCCGTCATCATAAGGAGCTTTATTTCTTTGCACATTGTTACTTGTAGTTTTCAGGTTTGAAGTCATTGTGATGTGTTTTGTTTTTAATGATGCTGAGACCTTCATGGTAGAGTAAGCCGAGCGAGGTGATCAATTATCATCCTGCCAGGGAGCTAATTAAAGGCTTCATCTCCCAGCTCATCGCTCTACTCAGCACTAACCTACCTTCTCTCAAGGACACCCGAAAGTGACGGCGGACTCCACTTGGAAATGCGTAAACAAAAGCAGCAGTGCGGATCTGACAGGCTGCGGCATCCTTGTGAAGTGCAGCCCGTCATCATCAGTATCTGTGTGTGCACCTGGGGGAGGCTGCTGTTGCAATCTTAACTTTGACTCCCTTTAGGGCTCAGAGTCCTTTTGACTCACTGATCCTGGGAGCCAGCTTGCATATCTATGTATAGAAGCACGCAGTTGCATCAGACAGTTGCTGCGTAGCCAACGAGAGGCATCTGGATTGACAGATTTCCTCTGTGCATATTTTCCTACATCCCTCCCATGCACCTTTTTATTGTCATACCAGGTTCAGCAATTCAATTGATTGTGCTGAAAGTGGGAAAGCATTGTTGTCTCTGCTGAGACGGTTGTGTTTTGGATAGTGTGTGTGTTTGTGTTTATTTGGCATTTCAGGGAAATTTTGTCAGAAAGTTAGGTCTTTAGGTCAAAGAAGAATTTATCTGATTTTGGCGAGGCAAAGTTCTGTACTGTTTTTCGCTCATGACTCATCACCTGATTCCTAGAAGCAAAATCCAATTTTCCTGCATTCTTTGTCTCAAGAAAAATATCAAAATATACCCTGCCTTTTTCTGCTTGAATAGATTTTCTGTCATTTTGATTTTTATCACCATCCTTCACGAAAGAACTGGATATATTTGCTCTCCTGAGACTGTCTGGTATATTCTGTGTCTTCTCTAAGAAAAGTGGAGTGCACTGGTGCATTTGACCTTGAAGTTAAGTTATTAAGATTTTCTCTTTTGAAAATAATCCATTTTTTTTATCTTGATATGTTTTGTTTGCCCTGTTGAATATGTTGAAAGTGCCTTTTGTCCGGGGTAACATCCAATGTGGCTGGGTTTGAAAATATAGATAAAAAACTGTCTTTCCAATTTCAAATAAGATGAATGATGCATTTTCCAATACTTGATAGAAGCTCCACAGTTTGCCTGGTGCCGTAAAAGTATCAAAGTTCAGTACCAAGACCTTCAGTCGACGGCAAAGGTGTTTTGTTTGCCCTTTTTTAAAAATGTTTCATTCTAACTCTAGCTATTGAGTTAATGTAAATGGTGATATGACTCATTTAAGCTTGTCAACATATTACAGTATCAGCCAGGGTTTAGAAAATATCTCTAACCATGCTGAATCCGTTACTGTTTTTCATACTGTTTTTGAATATCATGGTATGTATTCAGGCAATTTACCATTTAATGGTAAAAACATATGTCTGATTCATAGAACACAAGTACATACAAAAGCAGTGATAATGCAAGCAAGTCTGTTGCTTGCTTTTAGGTCCATTTGGATATATTATTAATTATCAGGTTGAACTTGAGATGGTGAACTCTTCTCAGTAGGCACCTTTTTAAGCTCCAGCATGGTCAGATGATACTCGTTTGATTGGCCGTCAGATTGCAGAGCCACAACACAGAATATCTGCGCTTGGCCTTTCACCCCTACACTCCTGACGTGGGCGCAGTCTTATGAATGCATCCCAGTGGCCCTTCATGCTCTCATCTTTGCCAGCGACAGAAGAAATGTCAAGCAATAACGTCAATATCACCATGGTCTGCAAGATTGGTTTTTCTTCAGGGAACCAGAAAATGAATGAAAACATCAAAAGCCATCATGTTTTGTTATATCACCCATTTTAAGTGCAGCTCTTCTTCCCTCTCTGTATCAGGCAGAGGCTGGTGAGGTTGATGGCGGGCCTGTGTGGATTAAGCTGTCAGATTGGTGCAGGATGTGTCCTTTGTTGCTGTACACTTCCACAAACCTGTTCGTTTGAGTTAAAGTCATTGTGTTGAACATTATGTTATATTTTCTTTCTCAAATGAAAGATAATTTTGAAAACCTCTGAATTTGAATAATCCCTGCTGAATAATTACACAATGGGAATAATACATAGCTGTACTGTTTTAAGGTAATTTCTCTCCACTGTGACAATGTCATGCCCAGGTTGACATAATGTGTGAAAGCTGCATTGTGCGTGTCTTGCATTGTGCAGCTGTTGTTTTTCTTAATCCTGCTCCACAATGACAAATTTCTCACCATCAGCGTTGGGCAGATTGTGACTCACATCTTAAGCAAGCACATAATTGTTTCAATAATTGTGATGAATTGTGTAAGTCACTAAGGCAGTGTGTTGCTGCAGCTGCTCTCACACACAACAGTAAAGTCTAGACGGTGATATCGTGGCCAAAAAGCGGCAAGATTTGTGCGTTCACTGTTCACTGAGGTGTCAAAGAATGTTGTGCATTTCCTGAGCTATTTTAAACAGCCAAAGCCTTTTCTCAAAGTCATTCGAAGATATTCAGCTAAGACAACAATAAATTGTTTCTTTTCATGTCAGACTTTTTTTATACTCACTGTTTGTCTCACTGTCATTGAGAAAAAGGAGCGCCGCAGTGCATTCCTGTGACCTGAACAGGAATCCTGGAAGGGCACTTTGAAAGGGAGGAAGGAGCTCTGTGGTGCACAGCCTTCTAGTGTGTGCACGTTCAGGCCCCGCCTCTCCATGAAACAGGATGAAGTCATCCGGTGGATATGCTGGACTGGAAGCCATAATGTAATGCTTATTCAATTGAGCACCGAGAGATTTGGCTTTTCATCAAGATATCGTTCTGGTGAAAGTACAAATTGGGTTACATTTACATCACAGCCCTGCAGTACAGCCTCACTGAGTGGAATCACTAGTCATCATGGTTTGTTTTTTAAATACAACCATCCCACCACATGTGCCTGAAAGTTACTGGTCTTCGAAACAATGGCCTTTGGCCATTGTTTGCTTATTTTCTTCCTCTCCTCCATCTGGGAGCCTCTCTCCAGTTTAAACGGTCCCGATGGAGTCTGTTGTGTTCGGTGCTTGCTTTTTCTAGCCGTGCACCGGAACATCAGTCACATGATTCCACCAGGTTACAATTAGCCTGCAGACGAGTGCTGCAGTTCTCCCCACTGGAGAGTTGTAGACACATGGTTCTGTTTTGTTAAATTACTGTGTGTGTGTGTGTTGCTGAGTCTAGAATTAGGATGGGGTGAGGGTGTCCGGGTGGGCATCGCAGATTTTCACACACAGATTGAAAAAGAAACAAATTCAGTTTGTAAGGCTTGTAAGATGGTATCTGATGCACAAAGCTCAGTTTTTCCAAGTTACAGATATGCATGGCGTCCACACTGCTCAGATTTTTAGAGCTGCTACAACTTATTAGCCTCAGCTACCAGTGTACAACAGAACATGGATGATAAATTACAAGCTTTGATGACCTGCTGTCTTTGCTAACAGTTGTTGTGCAGTTCAATTCTGCATTTTACAATGATACAACTGTTTACATATGTAGGAGATGAGATGTTACGAGTAGTTACGTGAGTGGTCACCTGATCTGCATTTTCAGGTGTGTTAGTATGGACAGGGAGTATAACTGATACAGAGCCAAAAGACTTGTGTGGAGTTTTCAAATTAAAATATAGTAGAATGTATTGATGTAGCCTTAATTCACTTAAATGACACAACCTGTTCCCTCCCTCAGAGATGTTTTTAGAACTTAGAAATCTGTAAACTGTTTCCTGTAAAACACTCTAACCAGATACTTAATTTTGCATTGAAATATAGTAGAGGTCATAGAGAGCAGCCAGACTTCCACCACACTAATAGAGCTGTGATCTGAGTGCCCACTTGGAAGATGAAAATTCCTCCAGTGGGATTCCAGACTATCATTCCATGCATTTTTCTTAATGAGAAATAGTTCCACTAAATAACTATGAACCTGTTGTAATGTTGTTTGGAACTGTTTGCTCTTTAGCAACTGAAGTTAAAAATCAGTTGTTATTGTAATGGGTGCCTAGAGAGAGAAGTAAGAGAAGAAGCCAGTGTCTGCAGTCGGAAAATAAGGAATGGCTCGGTTGCTCCAGGATTAAGGAAGTGCTCCCTTCCTGACAGGAAGTGTTTACAACTTGGTGACATTCCCTTTTTAACTTGACAAGTCTATGCTTGCCCTGCTGTGTGGGCCGGGTGTCCTGGCTGCTGCTTGCTAAAATACAACCAGAGTTAATGTTCTCAGCTGTTTGGATTAGGCAATCTAGATGTCAGAAATAGGGACAAATGGTGACGGCATATGGCGGCTGAGGGCTCTTGGAAGCAGACCGGTGAATATAGCCTCGCTCACATGTTGTTGTTCTGCTCAGAGAGGTGGGAAGCCACAATGGCAGTGCGTGGGGACTCCACCCGGTGCATTCGCCCTATTGTCATTTCAGTAGATACGCAGGGACCACAGTGTGTCGTCACCACACAGAGGCTGTCTGAGGCCACAGAGCT
This sequence comes from Pleuronectes platessa, assembly GCF_947347685.1. Classification (NCBI taxonomy): domain Eukaryota; kingdom Metazoa; phylum Chordata; class Actinopteri; order Pleuronectiformes; family Pleuronectidae; genus Pleuronectes; species Pleuronectes platessa. The sequence goes on from NC_070626.1 coordinate 11,936,060, forward strand.
TCCAGCCTCAATGAGGACATGCTCACATCAAAAATCTCTTGCTTTGTTTACAGCCAAACTGCGGCTTGTTTTTTCTCCTTGCTCCATAAATCACTGCCCCGGAATAAAAGCCTTCATCCCAGTGGATCTCATCGTGTTGTTTCTTGAAGCCCTACTTTCCTAATTATGTCAGTTTTTATCTTATAGAAGCCATAATAAAAAAAAGTGTGTTTGCCTGGGTATTGTAGGAGAAACATGGGGAGTAAACTGCATACATGTGAGGGTTTGGTAGACATTCTACTTATACGATTGTCAAATAAAAAATTGAATCCTTTCTCCTAACTGTTTCGGACACAAATCGCCCATTCTCACAGGCACGGATTATAGTATTTCATTCTATTCCAACATTCCACTGTATAGCACCTGAATTGTTCTCAAGTCTTGTGCCGCACCACTAACTGTATGTAGCAGAAAACTGCCAATAACTCTGTCACACAGGGACGGGGGCAGAGGAAGGAAATTGGATTTCGTCAAGCGTGTCGCCAAGTACTTAATCTTGAATATCTGTCACACATTAAGAGCACCTTGGTAGGGTGCAACCCACAGGCCCCACTCTCTTCTCTGCTGGAGGTCTTAAGTGGCTGTTTGGAGTGTGTTTCAATGAAGGAGGTCCCCCGGGACAAGTCAGGGTGCTTTTTTCGTGCTTCACTGCCTTGGGTGCTCGAGAATGATGCATTCATTTATCAGGAGAGGAGGGCAGCCGGAAAAATAATATATTGAAACGTGAGGTTACACACTTAAAGGCTTAAAACAGCAAGGGAATTACCCAGTAGATGATTTATTTAAGTATAAAAAGGAATAGCTGAGTAGCATGTATTGTTTTTTCCCAAGCAGTTTCTTTGAGGTACCTCAGTGACACAAAAATGTACACATCTACCTATAGCCTCAAACTGAGAGGTGATATCAGGGCATGACTTTATACTATTAAGAAGACATTTAAATACAAAAATATACTAACTGAGTGATTACAAAATAACTTAACAGTATAAAAAAACAGTAATTTACAAATTATATAGCGTTTTACACAATAATGGTATTTTACACAATAATTTATATATTTTTTAAACTGACAAAATATTTATTGGAGTTGAGACTTTATTAAAACTTTTGTTTAATGTTAACATAAGAAAAAAATGCAACAACGTGATTATTATCACTATTCTAGTTTACTACAGGAACTATGTGATGTGAATCTGTGCAGAAGAATATTGATAGAATATTGAATCAGAATATAGATTGAGAATATATATTATCGCTATGAGAGAAGCAACCGATCTGACTTTGATGAGTCCAGATGTCTCTGGACAGGATGATGCTCAGCTTCTTGTAGCAAAAGAGAAATCACATCGAAAACGTGATGTCAACCACATATATCCGACAGCTGCCTGTGGTCTCTTGAGTTAACACGATGCTGTCACGAGTCTATGACGGACGATTTAATCGATTCTAGCAGCTGCAGTTTCAGCAGGTGTTTGTTTGCACTGATATAAAGACTTAATGTATGAGACATATTTGATGTTGAATGAAGGTTTATAAGGAGAAAGACACCTGCCGTCATAGAAAATGACAGGATTATACAATTCATATTTCTTGCTGGTCTGCAAGTATTTAAGAAGTTTATTGTGATAGAGTTGTAGCAGAGGAATTTCATTTTTTTACAGATTGCCTGATGTGAACGAGCGCTGATAAGGATCACTAGAGATAGGATGTCAGCATTGATTACGACTCTTTTCCCATGTGTGGTGGTGTGCAAATCATACACGCCTTATATAGGTGTGTATTACTTACATTTCATGTGCTGCAGATCTTTATCTCACTGAAATGTGGTGCAGAGTGTCAGTGTTGCTGCATCTGGAAGCATTCCCATGCAAACCATCATCAACAACAGGCTAAATGACTTTTCACCAAAAGAAGCGGCTTCGGCACGGCTGTCGTGCGAAAGCTGCCCCACACGGGCAAAGAGCACTGAGATCTAAAGAACCAACATTTAATGTGGTCTGTATCTCAAAGTGTGGGGGTGTGTAGTAAATGCGTCGACAGGCAGAAGTGAAGCTGCTCTTTAAACAGCACAGATGTCTCGAAGGGACAACACATGTGAAACTGATGGCAGAGCACAGTGACGTTCAAATTGGGATGATTCCCCAAAGGATTATCGAAATAAGTCATATATAGATATTGACAATATCTCAATCCTTGGGAAGTTTAAGAAATAATAACAATAATTTAGTGATGAATTATGCTCAGAATACAACAGAATTCTGGATTGTGAAGATAGATGATGATTTCATTGATGGTCAAAGAGCCCAATACTCAATGATCATTAATAATGCATTATTCTTTCCATATGTGTTTATATTATTGTCATCATTTGTAGAAGCAGGATTGAAAAAGTAAAATTCAAAAATAGAGTTGAATTCAATTTGGTCCATGTTTGCGTCTTCCACATTCACCGACTGTTATTCCAGGTTGGACGTGCATGTGGGAACACACATACAAGGTGAGAGCGTACGCATCTCTTGATTGTTTATATTAGTTTATGAAGTGTGTGAAGAGGTCTGGGCATGTTTTTACCATGTTTATTTTTTTTTCATTCACATGGATGAATACGGCACGCTCACCGACACTGAACTGCCCCTCTTGAATAATTGTCCAATCAGATTCAAAGCAAAGCAAATGAATATACCTTTGAACAAACCAAATAAAACAAAGTGAAGCGTTCTTCACGTGGGCATAGAGCGCAGCGGCTTGTGACTGATGGTGAAAAAGCGTCTCCACAGCAAATATAATAATTTGATCAGCTTCCCCTGCAGACTCCCTAAGTGGGCCTTTAGAGGGGGCACATCCCTCCTCCGAGCTCATGGAGAGGCAGAACGCTCACGCAGCAACCGTGTTTCTGTGGAAACATTTCAATAAAGTTTCATTAACGTCAAGTCTGTAGGGTTGGAAATTTACTCCTGCGCTGTCTCTCCTTTACAAGCAAAACCAGTTTTCCATCTGCCTAATCTGTTTGTGGAGGTATAGAAGCCAGTAAGGCTCCGTCTGCACATGGGGGCTTCAATGAATTGTAACTAGATTTGCACGTTCGCTTCTTAGAAACACGAACGCATCTTATTGATAGTAAGTGCATTACGTCAACAGAGAGGCAGTGATCATCTCTGCTCTGATAGATTGCCTGGAGGGATCGTTTCTTGCCAGGGTGTCTTTCTGGAAAACTCCAGCCGAGTTAGCTTCAGATGACTGCGCCACACACAAGGCATTCATCCTGTGTTTAAAGACGGAGATTCGGTGGAGGAGCTATCAGCAGAGACACCTTTGGGAGCCGCAGCTTGCTGAGCTTTGCTTTCACAGGAACATTTGAAAATGTTTCCATCCAGTAGGACTAAACTGTCATACTTTATGCATGACAGCTCTCATCTATAGAAAGATAAAAAACAGTATCCCCACATCTTTTTGGCTCCTCTCCCCTCCCTTTCTCTCCTGACAACAGTGGCGTGTTTACTTATTTTGTTACACTGAGGAACAAAAGCGCAACAGCAGCAAAAAAAGTCTTTTGAAATGCCTTGATGCAATTGAGCCGCTAAGCACTGAGTTGCATTAGGTTATCAGTGGTTGAAATCCCTTGTGGCGTGAGACATAAATCACACACGCCAGTCCTGCTTTTCTCCCTCCTCCGTCATTCTACAGCCTGCTGACTTCTCTGCCAGTCTCTGAGGGGCTTTAACCTTGACTAGCCCCTGACGCATTCGATCCTTCCCGAACCAGCCGTGACATTAATATCATGTTCCTGTCTGCACTCATTCAGCAGGGGAGAGACTAGTTTGGTATTTTCATCTATGAATATGTCTGGAAGTGTTTATCTGGTTGTCACACGGTGAAATAATCAGCCTGTGGTTACACTGCACTGGCTTGTGATTGGTTATGCATCTAAAATGCAAACACTGGACATGTGGCTAAAGTGCAGACGGAGAGAAATGTGACAGCCTATTTTCTAATTATTATAATCAAAAACCCTGTCCACATCAAATTTCTACCAATGCATTTTCTTACAGTTTTATTCTTTTGGTTTTGATTATCTGATTAGCTGTCCAGACACATTCTCCCTCCATTAGGAATGCAGAAGGAGAACTGAAGCCCGCATTTTCTCATTTCTAATGGAAGCCCTATCGAATTGTAATCCTAGAAGCTCTAGCACCGTCAAACGATGAGCCAAAGTGGCAGGTGCCTGCCATAGTCTCCCTCCTTTCCTAATGTTCTCCCTCTGTTCCCACTGATTTGAAATCTGCTTTGTCGCCTGAGAGCCGCATTGCATTTCAAGAACTCTGATGCAAGCTGCCAGAGCTCTGGCAGGTGTAAGACATGGCCAACCTGGGATCTGAGCTGTGGAATGAGAGTAATTGAGTGAGTTCTCGCTCTGTGCTGCAGACCAGTAAAAGACCCAGCTACCACCGTGGGGACAAGGCCCCTAAGCCTGTGATGTGGCTTTGTGAGATTCATATAGGTTTACATCACAGCTTAGCACAGACCCTGATTTATTGAGGCACGCAGCACAGCAGTCTTATGCTGAGGGGGGTGGAATTTTACTTTCCCGACAAGTGTGGCTTGGCTGCAGCCCTGACACACCCTGGCATGCCACAAGGCAGATGGTGAGTCCCCAGGCGTCGCCACTGCTCTCTAGCACCCCACTCCTCACAACCCCCCCCCCGTGCTTCTCCTGCTGTCGAGCAGTCATAAGTGCAGTGGGACTGGAGGGACACATTGTAACAATTTGGAAATATCCACCCCATCCACCACCAAAACATGAACTATAGGCTGCAAGGGCTGAGTGATGGCACCATATAGAGGCGGTCGGTTAATCTAAGACTACATCAATACCAGTAGTTTTTCATTTGAAAATGTTGTTTTCAAATTAGTGCTCAGCATCAGTTCTGATCCCTTTCTTATTCTAACACACTTGAACAAGCTTATCATGTCATACCATGTGTACTCATTTACACTGAGCACTCATGTGCCTGTGTAAATATAAATAATTTGGTTGCTATTTGCAGAATGATAGCAGATTGCTGGGAAATACACTTTCTATGCATGTTTCATTGTAAAATGCAGAATTTAACTGTTAGCAACAGCTGTTAGCAAAGTCTACAGGGTTAGCAACCCTTGTAATTGTCCGTGTTATGTTCTACACTGGTAGCGGAGGCCAATGCCTGTTGTTTTGTCTTCTTAAAGGGGGTCATGTGGTACGAGCCTGAGAAATCACAGAGTCTTGGCCTAGGACTCGAATAGCAAGCAGGTGTTAGTGTCTACATCATTGTTGTCAAACATCCCTGTTCCTGCCAGTTCAGACTAAAAGGCCTTAGGTTTCTTCTAACTACAGTGGAGGCAGCAGTGTCTCTGATCTTCTCTGTTTCAGCGGAGTAGATACGTTTTCAAACGAAAACCCAGTGGTATGGATGTAGCTGAAATAGTCAATGGTTCAAATTCCTTTAAGCCCAAGAAGCATATGTCTATGTTAATGGCATTGTTTTTGCTAATGGGTGGCATCAGAATACTGTTTCACACATTACTGGTTTGTAAATGTATGAATGTGACACTGGACAGAGTTGGTGATGTCCATTAGGCTCTGAACCCTATTTATTTCTGTCCTTCCTGGAGACCTTATTCAGTCACATATTTCCTCAGAATTCAAAAGGAAAGTGAAATAGCAAAGAGAAACTTCAGTCTTCCACAACCAACTTCTTTTTGTTTCATTTTTACTCAATGATAGTCTAGAAACTGGTTGTGATCATTCATCAGGTTTTGATTGAGAGGGGGTAAAGTTGCCTGGCGCTCCTTACTGGTAATACAAACATGAGTCAGGTGCTATGAAAGAGCTTTACTGCTCAGCTTGGAGTTAAATATTTATATTTATTATTTATAGCAATGTTTTTATTGACTGTAGGTCGATTTTCAAATAATTTTTAACTGAATATTTTAGATACATTATTAAAAGGGATATTAAGAAGCTTGAACGTGGAAAGTATATTTAGAAGGGAAGTACAACCAAGAAATGTTTTACTGATTCCTGTTTGCATTCAGAGAACTACAACTGGACTTTACTTGAACCCAATTTAGATTTTCTTTATGAAGGTTTAAAGGGTATTGAGGCACTCATATTGGAGTAACACATTTCCAAGTGAAGTGTTTAGCCTTCTTTTCCCTTGTGGGCGGATGAAAGTGTTGCGTTTGAATCTTCCAGGATTGAATTATTCTAAGACATCATTCTATCTAACACTATCATGAGTTTTTATCACACACCCTGTCCTATATTTATTCTGTGTTATGTCAACAGGAAAGCAAACGATGAGGTCATGAGTTTTGAATGGCTCCACGCTTACAGTAACTTCCTTAAACATGCTCAAACATCCTCTAGCTAATTATGAAGGTGTATGAAGTGCTAAGGTGGGAGAAGTTTTAGGTGTGAGCTCGGCTTAAACGTCACTATGGACAAAGATATGAGCTGTGTTCTGCCTGCAGGAACTTTCCCCAGGAAACAGGATTTTTTCAGTTCCAGGGAAATCTTTTTACCAACTACAAAATGTCCTGTTTGGGGGCTAGAACTTAACTAAAACACACACAACTTTGGGATTGGGTTTGCGTCAGTGAAGATGGCTGATTGGTCAAATGGGAATTTTGTATCAGTTTGCCAATCTCTGAAATGCTTGTAAAATCAGTTTTCTATCATCAAGGCTAGCACTTTGATATTTTGCTGTTTCGTCGCTATTGCTCATTTAATTAGCAAATTAATTTACTTACATAGCATCGCCATTTTCTTCTGCTGCCCACCCTATTAGACGGGAGAGGATCAGCTTGTTGTATCCATCAGTTGTTCTAACGTCAGCCAGCTAATTTGCCTTATCTCCCATTGTCTTTCGACAGCTATATAAACACAGGGGAACAGCTGTCCGTAGTAACCATTAAGTTCCTTGAAAAATGTTCCTGCGATTAAAAGTTCTAGAGACCATTGGTTGAAACGCAGCTATGAACTATTTTTGTCAACTGAAGCTGTGGAAGAGAATGTAAGGCTCCGCAGCTAACAGCTAACAAATGTCATATCACATGGGAGTTCTTTTGTCTCAAACTTGGAGCCACTCTGCTGCAGTATGTGGTCCTCACTCACTGGCATTCATCCCTCCCATTTAGGTGATTCATATGTTTTTTTAAGTGAGGTTACTTATTTTTAGTTCCGGACTGTGTTTGCAGTGATGGACCTGAGGTGGGTTTGGCACATAACGCTATGATTACAGATGGCTGCGTTTCCATGCAACAAGGTGTGAGATGGTAATGCTACTGTGGCTGCGATGCATAATTTGGGGTCTCTGGGGCTGAGAAGATGTTGCTTGTCAGAAAGGCTGAATTTTAATCAAGCTTGTGAGTGAAATATGTACATTAGTTTGTGGCCCGTAAAACAAACTAGAACAATGTTTGGATTGAATTTATCCCCCTGCTTGAGTACACAGAAGCAAAACATCTGAGGAACCCATAATTATGCTGTGGCAGAAAAAAAAAAGGTCCTGGTTATTTCCCCCAAAACAGATGGAGAGGGAATATTGAAGAAGACGGATTTAACACACAGTAACGGCTCAGAAACACATCCGCTGCACTTACCTCCTTTGCTGTTATTGCCTAATCCTTGTATAGTGCAGATGATCTGTGCAGGAATATACCTGCCAGCACTTCTCCGTCACTAAGCAGCTTACACAGTATCCCTCATGAACTTCTTAGACTGTTACGCCTGAAAACTTTTCTTTAAAATTTATGACTCCATTAAATGGCACTTGACCTTGATCTGTAAAAATGTTGGTGCTTTCCCAGCTGTAAAGAAATCCCAGAGTTGGACGGGAATATACATTCTGCTTGCCTCCCTAAGGCTTTGTGTGTGTGTGTGTGTGTGTGTGTGTGTGTGTGTGTGTGTGTGTGTGTGTGTGTGTGTGTGTGTGTGTGTGTGTGTGTGTGTGTGTGTGTGTGTGTGTGTGTGTGTGTGTGTGTGTGTGTGTGTGTGTGTGTGTGTGTGTGTGTGTGTCGTCACTCTCAAGGGTGGCCTGCATATGTAGTTTACCTCATGGAAGTGTGTCTCTGTGGCAAAGGTGGACAGTGGTGGTTCCCAGGATAGGTGGCACACCTCTGGTCTGCCCCGCCTGCCCGGCCCCATCCACCAGATGAGTGATGAGCTTGTCTGTAATGAGACTAAATCCCTTCCTGTTACGCATGACTCATAGGGTGTAGTGCCAATGCCTGTCATGGACGTGTTTACATGCTCACTTTGGTGTAAGCCTTAGCGTTTCCTTGCCTGGTTTTAATCTTAAAAACCCTTTGGCAGGATCAGACTGTCAGGCACCTCAACAGAGCAGAAGACCTTTTTCAAACAGCTGGCCCGAAACCCTCTACTCACACCCCCTCATTACATCCAATGTCCAAGAGTACAGATGGCTCAGATGGGAGTTTAGATCTTTACGTTTGATGTGGCGTCCTGGTAGATGAAGCAAACATTTCAGGGAAACAAATGTCACCCCAAGGCAGTATAGCCTCGGACTGTTACTCCGCTCCCTTAAGGTTTGGGCTGTATTTCTGGGTCTCAGGACATCCACCTAATTGCCATCCACTGCACAAAATCCTCGGCAAAAGAGCAAGACTGCAATTAGCCCGGGCTCACTGCCAGCCCGGTATAAATCTGCTAAATTGTTTGTCTTTAGAAAAGTTAAGAAAGTCGTGGGCCTTGTTTCCTCTACTTTTGAAATATAGGCCTGTCACTGGGCTATCATATAATTAGGCCGAACCAGCAGTCGCAGAGAGCGAGCTGTAAGGCTCTAAGCTGAGGCATTGTGGTGTTCTGAGGCACATAGAGGTGGGGTGGTATTTATGTATTTCTTTATCTCCTGACCTGCCTTGCTGCATATCACTTGGTCCTGCCCCGGTCCGCAGCAGCATCGCTCATACAACTCTCCTGACACATGTTGTAGTGTTCAACAGAGCAGCTCACCACCTTGCTATTTCACTTCTTCCCTCCCAACAGCTATGAAACAGGTGTGAAATTTTTTTTTATCCCGACTACAGTGACCAAAATCCTCATAACATTTATTGATATTATAGCTGTAATGTTAAAATTTGCTGAACATGTTACACGATATCAAATTTGCAACATTGACCTTGTAGAAGGAACGCTTTAGCAAAGTAGCCTGACTGACTAAACACCAGACGATTTACTGAGCTTCAGACTTATACAAAGAATGATGTCACATAAGCCATCTTCAGTCATCAGTCAGATCTGGACATTCTCTGGAGTTTGTCTATACCATCTCTACCTCATCCCTTCAATCTTTTGTATTCTTGTTGTTTTGTTTTGTGTCCATTGTATGTCATTGACACGCCCAATTGATTGAGGTGAATCCTGCAGAGGATCTCCTGCTGTGTTCTCACAATATCTCACCTGCAGTATTTACTAGGGAAACTCTGGAGAAGGTCCGGAGCACTTCACTCTGACATTTGCGTTCTCACATACAGCCCCTGTGGATAATGTCAGGGGATTATTCAGAGTTAAGTGCAGAAAGTCTGAAAGCAGCTAAACTCACGCTGGAAAATCCAACACAAGAAGGAAATAAATTTGTGTCGTTCTACTGCAACAGCCGCCACTGGCCCTTCCTCTGCCATGTTTGAAAAAGCAAACGCATATTACTTGCTGTGTCTGTGTCTTGAAAACAGTGTCAATAACAACACCACAGTAATTAAGGATTGAAACGATACAATTTACCATTTAGAATTTTATCATGATGAACTGTGAGGCAGATAACTGTTTCATCCCTACTAACATCTCACCTTTCCTTTTTATTCATCTGCCGCAGCTCATTATCCTTGAAGACTATGCGGACCCTTTCGATGCTGAGCAGGCGGGTGGCACACAGACCACCACGGAGAAAGTGACAACCGAGAATGACGGCTACATGGAGCCGTACGAGGCCCAGAGGATGATGGCAGGTAAATCAATCGCCTCTTTGCTTCCTGAGTTTTCTTGTTTTTGTGTCACATAGCTGCCTCTCTCTGTCTAACCGTTACACCTGTCAGTGAGGGAATTGTACCGTTGCTGTTTCTTCGGGTTGTATATCTTGGAGGAATGTTAATTAATATGAAATGTGATTTTTGCCCGATGTTTCTAAGCTGGGAGTTAATGAAGAGGCTCTGAAGGCCAGATGTTATTTTACATGACAGGTGCAGCAGAGCAGAAATGGTCTGTGTGTCATGAAAGACGTCCAAACATTTTTAGAAGCAGGACCTTTGCCCCCGGAAATCATTACCGCCATAGGTGATTTAAAACCATACCTCAGATTGGCCAATAAATGCTTTATAACTGTTTATTCTACTTAACTGTGTGCACGTGGAGACAGCCTCACAGGGACTTCCAAGATGGCCATATTGTGATTTTGTTGTTTTTCTGAGACAACAACAGCTGTGTGCTAACATAAGAATTCAGCCCAACCACATTCTCCACACAGCTTTGTCAGAGGAGACAATCATTCTGTGGCTAAATGAGCACAGCAGTGACAAAGAACAAAGAATGTGCAGCGAGGGATGAGAGATGTTGAAAAATGCAGAGAAAACAAAACATGTGGCAGCTGTTTTCCTCTCCCAAACCGACCTATGAAAAGAATGTTTCGCAGGAAATGTTGAATGTCATACCTCAAATTTAGACCTGGATGTTTCACCTACCATGTGATGGTACCTCTCACCCTCCCACACACACACACTCCCAGGCAGGACATGAACGTCTCTGTCCCTCCTCGGCAATTTCCTTTTAATGGGCCTCCAGACAATCTCTAGTTTTCATCTCTCTTACTGGTTTGACCTTTGGCCCAGTCATTGCCTCAGCCGAGCACAAAATCCGAAGATTTATCGGTTCTCTCTCTCAGGTGGGGGGAGGCTGCGAATTAAGTAAAAAAAAATCTGAGCGAGCATGAGGTATCTCTTGAATCTTGGAACTTGAAACTTCAAGTATTTCTGTTTTTCTTTTCAAATTCAGCTCAGCTCACCTCTGAAATTGACAACGTGAACTACGCTGGCAGCAACGGTTCATTTGATCTGATGAAGTTTTCATCAAATTTTTTCTGTTGTTATTGTTACTGGTTTGTCTGTTTTCTTGTCTTTGAAACCAGAGGCAGCGGGGGTTTCAGTCTCCTTTCTTTTATCCATCACATCTATTGATTACTCGTTCTTGTTTGCTTCCCTGCTGTTTTGATTAAGCTTGCAGCTTGTTGTTTTAGGAAAAGCTGTTATTGGATTTAGCTCTGGATAATTTCACAAGCAATAAATAAAACACTTTCAGTTCAAATGGATGCACAGTGAGAGAATATTTTTTAAGGCGAAAATTAATATTATACATCATCACCTGTAAACAGGGGGATTATGTGATTGTCTACAGATGCAAAAATAACTCTGATCTATTGGATTGTGTTGACTGTGTTAGAATGTAACCTTTATCATAATTATAGCCTTCATAATAATCAAAGGCATGGTTAGACGCAGTTGTGCAACACTAGGTTTTTGCATAACTGAATGTTTTGGGGACAATTTGAGTCCATGATCATGAGTGACTGAACCAAAGGTTGTTTGACATTTATGTATCTTGGGTAGAGACACTGATAATATATGCTGTTTTTTAGGCAGTGTCTTCCTCCAAATTCACAGTTACACAACGTTCACACTTGGATGCTCTGCCCCCACTCACGCAGTTGCCGTATAAAAGTTTTGCTCAAGGGTACCTCATTAGCGGTGTGAAGGCAAATTCATAGTTTCCGCTTCTACCGTACTGCTGCAGTCCTCTATGGTCCTCTCTGTGCAAATGTTGTCACCCACCCATGTCCCAAAATTTGTGACCATGCTGACTGTGCACGTAAACGGGCTCCAACTACTATATAACCACCCACTACAATGAAATGTGAGATCAGTTACGCATGCATGTAACGCCAGACTGACACAGGCCCTCATTTTAGTATGAATCAAACCGTGGGCATGTACGTGTGACCAGAACCAGTACGCAGCTCTCAGAGGACACGGAGCGTGGAAAGGATGGTCGGCCCTTAATGAGGGTCCAGTGCTGCTCCACTGTGCAAGGCCATACCGCTGCATCTCTCATTCTGACATTGTGTTGGTCAGGCAGAACTGGATGCTCAGAATTTATTTGGATAAAAACAGAAAAGAGAGACGGACCATTGCATGGACTGCTGCACTGTAGCGAAATAAAGGACGTTAAATCGTGTGAAGTCAGAGGCTTGCATCTCCCGCTCTGTCTCATTCTGTCACTGTTTCTCTCCCTCATCTCTTTTCTCTTTCACTCCCCAGCAAACACAGTTTTTTCCTCTCAACTCAGTGACGACCTCCCTGTTAACAGCTCAGCTCCCTGACTGTTGGCTGTAGGCAGCCCAAGCTCTAACAGCTTCCCTCCCTTCGTAGCTCTCGCTCTATAGAAACAGTCTATAGTTTCCAAAATCTGCAGCAGTGCCCTCAATCAAATTCATTTTTCGGAAATTTAAGACGAATCACTTTACACAAGGGAAGATTATTAGGCAAAGGAAGGGCAGGATAGCAGATTAACCGATGGTGAAATTACTGGTGTGAAGTGATGAGCAAACATTTTTATGTGCTACTGATGCTCAAGGTAACTTATAAAAGTTTGTTAAATTCATAAAACTTAAGGTCCTTTTAATACTGTAAATGAGAGTTAGCTTTATTAGCAATTCTTTCTCTTATCCCGAGCCAACTTTTACAAGGCAACCTGAGATAAATCTAAGTAAGTATCTTAGATAATTACAAATATCTATGAATAGTTCCCGTGCATCACACCCATGTCTTTTATGCCGATTAGAAAAAGGCTTTTTGCATTTCATGAGTCATTGGAACCTCAGTAGTTAAACGACCTGATTTGATTAATAAGTTTTATCATGTTTTTACTGTGGGCAGTGGGATAGAAATCAGTGGTAGATCATTAATTTTCATTTGTGATGAGATGAGTTAAAAGGGCTGTTGCACAAGAAAAGCAACTGGCCATTACTAGCCAATCAGAGGTTTGTGTGCTGATGTGATCCTGTTCATTGAACTTTGTTTGCAGCAGAAATATGAAAAACATATTTAAGAATCTCCTCACAGTCTGTCAGGGGCTGATTCTGTTGGTGAACACAAACAATATCAAGTTCACCTTCCCTAAGTTCCAAGTAGTCCCTCCAAATTAGTTTTTTATTACTGCAGCTTAAATTTGGAAGCCTGTTTAAATAAATCATTCCTCAATCACAGTTGTGTTAAACTGTGCTATTTTGAAGATACAATTATGATTCCATAATTACTCAACAATCCCACCTTAAACACACACATTGGACCACATAGTGGAGGTGCGGTGTGTAAAGCCCGAGGCAAAAAGTGCCACTGCCGTTTTCATAACAGTGTGTGCGTGTGTGTGACTGTGTGAGTGAGCTGAGCTGAATGGCGCTCGTGTGTGTGCGCGTGCGCGACAGCTCTTTCTCCAAAGAGCTGTCGTTGCTGTGGTTGAGCCGGCTGATTTATGGGCCTGCAGAAGGGGCATGTCACAACTTCCTTTACCTGAAAAGCCAGACCAGTGCTCACGAGCTGCTCCACACTGGCGCTCGGTCGGGGCCTTACTGCACCACCTGTAGTTATGTGAAGACATGTGTGACGCCACTCTGTCTTCAGAGCGTTTTCATGCGTGCGTGTTTCCAGAGGGACGCGAATGCTTGTCATGTCCACACGTGTCAGCCGCTGCATATGCTATCTTTGTATTTGTGTGTGTGTGTTAAAAGTGTGTGTGTGTGTGAGTGTAAGGGTGAACGAGGCTGTTTTCTTCTCCCTCCTCAGCTGTCAGCATGGACATTCCCAGCATACCTCAACACATGCGGCAGCATCTAATCACAGGAAGAGCTGTTGGTTACGAAGCTAGAATCAATTTTTTGATGTTACTCTATCTGCTCCACTTGACGCTGTTCCCTCTAACATTGTTGTAGCTGTTGAGACTTGTTACACTGACAAGTACAAGGGGCCGGGCTAGAACTGCAGAGTACTCTGCGTCAAGCCATTTCTCAATGAACACACGCACACACACATACACACACTCACACAGACAGACAGACAGACACACACACACACACACACACACACACACACACACACACACACACACACACACACACACACACACACACACACACACACACACACACACACACACACACACACACACACACACACACACACACACACACACACACACACACACACACACACACACACACACACACACACACACACACACACACACACACACACACACTCACACACACACACACACACACACACACACACACACACACACACTGACTCAGGCAGGCAGACGACCATGTGAGAGTTTTCCCACAGTGCAGAGGAGGCCTGTTACAACTAGCATGATTGAGCTCTCCCGACACACACACACACACACGCACACACAGTCCACTTGCCAGTCCTCAAGCTATAGCTACTGTACAGAAAGTGTGTGTTGAGGTGTGTGTGCGGGGGGTTTTGTGGGTATCGGAAAAAATTAACCCCTCCGGTGTGAAATATTAATGGCGGTGGTGAATTTATAACACGCTGCGTCAAAGTTGTTACCTCAATTTCCCCTCATCCTATGTCTCAGGTCACGTTCTCAGTCATTTAGCGGCAGGAGAGTTGTGCAACAGGGCCAGAACGCCCGGAGGGGAAGAAACCTCAATGTTTTCCATAATGGTTGACTCACGTTGGATGGTTGTTTGCTATTTCTCTCCCTCTCTCCCCCTCTTCCTCTCCCCCTCTTCCTCTATTCTCTCTGTTTGAGAAATGTGCTGGGAAATGTCTCCCGGCACTGGCACCTCCTGCACCACACTCCCAGTGATGTGGAGCAGACATCTTGTGCCAAGGAGATGAGTCATTAGCTATGAAGTTGATTATTTCAATTACTCATGATAGTGTGGCACTAAGCCCCCTGTTGACTTTACGGAATAAATTCCAGGAATATTACAGATTTGGCAATGGCCTGAGCGGGTGAGGAAACACATGTAGAGGTGGAGACTCTGCAGGGAGATAAATAGAAAGAAAAGAAAAGGAGGGCTGTAAAATCGGTCTAAAAAGAGAGCTGAAGGTAAAGACCGAGACTCAAACAGAAAGGTAAAGAGAGAGACCTAAAGGCAGAGACAGTGGGAACAAATTCTTTATTTCAGCACCCGTGGTTTCGTAGGTGTTTGGTTTCCATCTCCTCACAAGAATGAAAACTCTCCCCAGGCAGCTGCAGGTACATGTGGTGGCACATTTCTGGCCTGCAACCCTGCTTTTATTGCCCCGAGCTGTAACTCGAGCAATATTCGGAGCATGTGTCGACAGTGGCCACTTCCCAGGGGTCAATTTTATTTGATTATTTTCTGAGCTTCTGGAAATCAATGGTGTTACTGCGGGATTATTGGTTTAGAGTGTTTTCAGCATACAATAGGTTTCCTGTTCCTGTCATTTCTGGTTTTGTTTTGTTTTCATCCGTGCATTTGAAGGTTTGCATAAGAATGACCTCAGCGACACATTTGTGTATTACCACAGTTCATTATTTATTGTTAAGCATGGACTGCGAGGCCAGTAGCTGAGAACTGGACGGAGGAAGTGACTAATTAAGGCTTCACAACAACTGCTGTTAAAGGGTATTAGGGCCATAAACACTAAAAGCTACTCCCAGCTGCTCTTTTTACCAGCTCACACAACTCAATATCGCTATCTCTACTATAATACCTTCATATTTGTTTATCTGTCTTTAATTTTATTTTAAACTAATGACTTTTATATGGTTTCACATGCAGTGACAGATATAATGCTGACGTTCCATGAAACATATATTTTTTTTAATACAATAGTTTAATGATAGAGAGAATAAAAAGGAGGGGAGGAAGGTTTGGTAATGAATTTGTAGAGCCAACAAGTTGCAACAGACATGACATAAACTCACAATGCAGGAGAAGTTTCCTTAGACAAGTTGTTGCGTTTACAAGGAAATGTTTATAAGTCATGAAAGGCAGTGACACACAGAACATTTGAAAGTTCACAACACACTCCCACAAGTATGACTGCGCATCCAGAATTTGAAATTGTACCAATAGTGAAAGCATAAAACTATAATTTATGTATTTATTGGCTTGAAGACAAATGGTGCAAATCTGAGAGCTGTTAAATGACGGTGGCAGATATACAAGTCCTAACCTTTGAAATGCTGCTGGCTGCATTGTGGACAAGAAGAAATGCAGAGGTTTAGAAATGATAAAGCAGTCCCCCGCATTTGGTTTCCTGAGTGTTCACAACTTGAAGTGAATGCAAAGTGTTGCTTAAACTTTACTGTGAGTTACAATCTACATCCTGATTACTGTGCCACTTGTATGTATTTGTGAATGGTCAGGTGATATACACTTTCAGGTGTAATCAACTTAACTGGATGGAGATTTAAAAAATATATTAATTTGGATCTATTTCCCTTATGTGTTTTGACTTTATTAGGACAATTTATTGATGAATGCTTTATGAGTGAAGAAGACTTCTATTTCTTCACTGGAGCAATGACATAGGAATAGGGTAAGTACATTTGGATTCTGCTGTAGGGCTTAAATAATTCACTGATTTAGCAGACAGCCCTGAAAGTGTCTACTTACCTGACTAGACATTACATCCACACAGTAGTCAGTGGTTGCCAGACTTTGTAAGAGGGAAGCTACCAACTTATATCCCATCTACATGATCCCATGAGAAATGACTGACAGTTATTACACACTGACCTGACAGGGTGGCTCTGAGTGAAGCAAAAGCCAATGTTCCACAATGACACAACTGGATTCAGGTGGTCTTGGTGCTATTGTTGGAGCCATATTATCTCAACTCATAAAAATGGATTTGACAGAAATGCATTATGTAATAAGAGCAGCGTCGGTAGGAAGTGCATCTATGAGAATCATCTTGCCGTTGTAGATTCCCTTTCATTTCTTTAGTTTGTGAGTTATTCTGCTTCCCCCACCTCGCCATTGTGACTCTGTTGTTGATCTTTGTCCTTAAATACACGAGAGCAAGGTTTTTATAGAGACTTTTTAAACTTTAAAATGTGAAGCAGTATCACTCCTAAATAATCAGCTTCAACTAAAGACTCTCACTCTTTAAATGAACAGGGCTCGGCTGTGTCCTTCTCTTTCTTGGTTGTTATCTGTGAGTCAGCAGCAAAGTCTCAGTGCATTAACAGTTTTTGTGGGAGAAACTGAAGTTTGGAGAACAGAGATGGAGTCGTTACGTGATGCTCAGTGGCCAGAAGAGGAATGAGGTTGTACCCCCCCCCCCCCCCCCCCCTTAAAAAAACTAGGAGTGTGTTTCCCTCATATTGACAGTGATACACAGTCCACGGAGTTATGGCAGTGTGTGTGTCTGGTCTACTAGATAATGTCCAGCGGCCTGTGTGGCATGGACAGTCATTTGGCGAAGCTGAGGAGCGGAAAGAGTAGGAGGAGAGGGGAAGAGCAGGAAGACTGGCCATTTATTGATGAAATGAGAAATCTCTCGCTCCAGCCTGACATCCTCCCTCCCCCTCACTTAGCAATGAATGTCGCCCAGCATGCCAGCTCAGACAGGTCGCACACGGCTTTGTGCATGGTTTTGGTGCCGGACAGTCGTCAATATATATGACATTTTCACTAGATATTGACACGTGCAGTGCTGGTGAGAGACAATCATTATGTTAACTGCTATTATTATAGATCAGCTCATGTTTTGTGAAATGTATTGCAGGTTGAAGGAAACCGAAACCATCAAACTTGCACAGTCATGCAAAGCTGTTGTCATCATATGCTACTCTATAACTTTTTATGATGATTGACGACAAGAACACACAACAGCGCTATACTACGGAGGGGTGGGGAGGGATGTTGAGTTGGACAATCTTTGTAAGAAACAGAATCATCTTATTTCCGTTCTACCCTGTTTTTCATTTAGTATTCGTAGTATGGACTACACTTGCAGTCAATACTACATCAAGGTTTTCAAGTGCCTGAAACTGAAATGTTTGCAAACACTGCCGACATCGTTTTAATTTGAATAGTCTGGGACTGAGTTGTTGTAAGGCTAGGTGCTAATTATTGGCCATATTGAGATGTTTGGAATCGATGACGCTGTCACTCTCATTCTTGCCCTGATTGGTTCTCATCACTCACAACTCAACTATCTCAATGAGAAGCAAAAGCCCTGTTCTTATCATTACTGCTTCTAGCCCTCAGAATTTTCACCCTGTTTCTTAAATATTTTTTCTGCAAACACTCAACCAAACCCACACAAGCCCAGTGTATGTAAATGGTCATTTAAAATGTATTTACAGGAGGTGATTACTTATTTGGAGCTAAAATACTTGTTGACAGATCTAACTTTAGTCTTAGTGTGGATGTAGCCACAGATAAAGACTAATAGCAGCAAACCTGAAAAGAAATGGTTTGTAGTGGCCAGTAGATTCCTTACAACCTCTAAACTGCTGCCGTGCCAAGGCTGTGCCAAACTGGGGATGGATAGGAGGGCAGATCCACTCTCTATTCATTACATCTGAGTGGGTTGGGAGGGGTTGGAGTACAGGGGGAGGGGCCATAGGCAGCCTCTCTGGCTGCAAGGTTGGAGGTGCTGAAGTCATTCATTTTAAAGGTAAGATTAATGACACCATTAATCCCTGTCTGGGCAACTGCAGAGTGGGGCAGGACAGAATTCATACCCACTTCTGGCTACCAGGGGCCTGCAGGACACATGCATGAAATCTGTTAAAACACACACATACATGTATACACACACACACACACAAACACACACACACACGCACACACTCACAGGTAAAGGCTCACACAGCTGCTGTTTCCAACTCCGTAATTTGATGTGTCAAGTGCCGTAAAGTGGTGATGGGACCTAAGGCTGTCGTTGGTGGAGGAAGTTAATTGATGGGTGTTATTTGTCCAATCTCACTGGCTGGTGAGAGAGAAATCGAGAGAAAGAGAGAGAGAAAGAGAGAGATCGAGAGAGAAAAACAGACTAAGACAGATTTAGTGAATTAGTAACAGACAGGGAAACGTCTGGCACCAGTCTCACTTCAGACCTGTGCCCTTTGTGGTGTCTGCAGTCAAACTGGAATGGAGATCAGGCCTGTTGACACTTTTTAGGTGTTGGCGTGCAGTGGGTGGATTGCACTCTGCAGCTGTCGAAGGACGCGACAGATGGGCACCAAATATAAAAAAAAGCGGCAGACACAGGAACACAAATGCACAATGTACCACAACCAGGTCCAAGTGTAGAGAGTTGAGAGAACACATGCTTTATTTGCTGACCAAGGCCATAAAATGAAAAAAAAGTCGTATCCATCTCCCCCTTAGAGTAAATCTATTAGGAGCTCAGAGTCTGTATTAGAGGGGACCTTCTCTGTAACCTAACGTTTGGGGACATGCTCATCTGCAGTTTAAGGCCATTTGGATCAATGTCTTAAAATTCCCCTTCTCCTTACATTGTATGATAAAGGTTTTCCATTTATCCATAATAAAGCAGTTCTCATCTCTTGTCTCACACAAAGTTTTTTTTTTTGACTGTGTGTTGTTTAGAGAAATTAAAGGAATTTGTTTCTTTCCATACACTTTTTGGGAGTAATGCATTCAGAAAGTATTTAGACCCCCCTCACTTATAATCACATTTTGTTGCAAAGTTATGCTAATATTAATAAAATGTATTTCCCTCATTAGTTTGCACTCATAACCCCATAATGGCAAATGAAAATATTATCTTGGATTTCACTTTAGTAATCAGACACTTTACTGAACACTAAGTTAAAGGACATTTGGCAGCGATTGCCACTCTTATTGGAAATGATGCAACAAGCTTTGCAAACCTTGATTTTGTGATTTTCTGCTGTTCTCTTCTCCGCAGAACACCTCAAGCCATGTCTGGTTGTATGGGGATCACCGGTTGGAAGCCCTTTTAGGTCTTAGATGGATTTTTGATGGGGTTCAAGCTGGGCAGGACAATAACAGTGTTGTCACCAAACCACTCCTGCATATCTTGGTTTTGTGCTTGAGGTCACTGTTGTTGGAGGATGAACGTTTAGTGAATCTGAGGTCTTGAGCGTTGTGGACCATGTTTTCATTTCTTTTCTCTGTACTTTGCTGCATTCAGATATCCACCAACCCTGACCAGTCTCCCGAACACTGAAAATAACTCCGTTACTATGCTACACTGTTGGAAAGGGATTGCCCAGTATGTTACGGTTATGCTTCTCCTTCTGGAAGTTTCTCTGATCTCTATATAGAGATTTCTGGACCTCTGGAAATGACTGCTTTTAGGAACCGTATATATTTTTTTAGCCTTCCCCTGATCTCTACATCGTCACAGTCTTGTCTCTGATATGCACTTGTGTGCTTTTCCAAATAACGTCCAGTCAACAACAATTTCAAACAGTTTTAGCACAAGGCTGTAATGGGTCTGAATACTTCCTGAATTCACTCTGATTACACTACATTTTAGGCATTTTAGTTTCCCTCCATCTTTCAACTTCCTTTATCCATATATCTTGTATACATTGAGGCAAATGCTCTGCTTCTACCCTCCTGCATCTCATTTTCTGCATCTGTCTTTTCCTGCCAGTGATTCTTGTCTTCTCTATCACTCTCACCAGGAAGCTGTCTGGGACATTCTGTTTTCACTGTGATAGACTATAGACAAAGCTCTTTTATAGGAGCCTTGTTGTCTTGTAAAATAACCCTGGGGTGTTTTTGATCTCTCTCTGGCACCCAATTTATTGGTGACATTTATTCCGGGATGACCTTCTGTTGGTTTGTCTTCCAGAGACACTCGCTGTTATCGTTCCTCGCAGGGTAATCCTACCATTATGTAGCTTGATTTAAACATTTACCCTTTTCCTATTTTTAACCTCCATATACCGAACAATGAACACACGTGTGCTCTATAACTGTAGTGCATTTGCTTGCAGACACCAGGTGACTTCCCCCCCCTCGTACACAATTATAAAGTCATGCTTAAACTTGAGGTGACTAATTAATTAACAGTGAACTACTACCATAAAGGCACAAGGGAGATTATAACCTTATCAGTTGTGTCAAGTATGTATTCCAAGAAACGAGATCCAATTAAGCAGATGGATGGCTATAGCATAATACTCTCTCCTGTGCAGAACGTCCCCCATCCTGACCCAAGTGGTGTTTTCTAAGTCTGATGCCGAGCCAACCCAGATGCTTCTTGAAGTCTCCACTCCCAAATGACAAGAATGTTAGGTGATTGGAATGAAACACTTTGAAAGAGGAGATTTAATGAGAATACAAACAAGTTTTCAGATGACCTGTGTGTATTGTTAGTCCAACGCTTTAGGCCTTGAAAGTCTTTGGCAATAACCACTGTTGCTTCGATGAATATAAAACGGATATTCTTCGCACAGGCAATCTGCGACCTTTCCCCTCATTACTTATTCCATCAAGAGGATAATTACTCATTGCAAAGGCTGATATTTTTCCTCGCTGGAAAGATACTGACACTTATATCTTTTAATTTGGCTACCCCTGTCTCTCTCTCTTTATCTTTCTATCACTCCCATTGTCTCCTGCCCTACTTTCTTTGTTTGCATCACATCTTATCAATCACGGAGTGCGATCACCGGAGCAGTGAGGTGAGGTGCACGGGTCTGCCCGGGGCCCGGCTGGTGGGTTTGGGTTGTAATAGGCTGGTGCTGCCTGTTAATTTGATACGGTGTGTGGCCGAGGAGCCTCATTAGGAACAGCAGCTCACAGGGAGACGAGGCTCTCCATCACCACCAAGACACCACTGGCAAGAGCAAAATGGGATGGAGGCAAAGCGAGAGGACCTAGATGGAGGATGAAAGAAGAAAGAGAATTTGGAGAGAGCAAGAAAGCCAAGGAGAAGAGACTGTTAGCATAGGAGCAGCACGGGTCAGTGGAAACAAGGGAGCAGTGACAGACAGAGCAAAAGTATTGACAGTGAACCAGAATTAGAAATAAACAGAGTAGAATTTCAGCTCAGATTTCTCCCCAGAAAAGTTGACATACCCATTTAGACTAGCGGAAATCTTTATGATATGAAATTCAGAAAATACTCAAGGTTTTATCCACTGTTTTTGTTTTCAACCGCATCAGTGGTGAGGTCAGTGAATGTGGAAGAATGAGAAGTGGTGACAGCAAAAGAGCGGAAGAAACGGCTCAGGAATTCCTTCACCACTTGACCAGAATGGGTAGGAAAAGGTGGAGGAGAAAAAACAATGCAGAAACAAATAAGAGGGCAGAGGGAGCAGAGAAGCAGAGAATGAGATGGTTTAGCGCGAGAGGTTCATTTCCATTCGAGCGTTGCATTTTTCTCATCTGCTGTGTGTATCAGTGTGGTCTCACTGTTTGTAGCACTGAGATGAGATTCAGCCACGGACAGAGTGAATTATTAATGTAAAGATCTCTTTCTCCACCGAATCCAATAAGTTTCCCATGATTTGACTGTCAAAAAGATTGGTTGCCGGGGTAAGGAGAACTCCTTGATCACGTGGCGCTTTGAGTTCTCTTCCTTGGGTAATTGACTCGTGCACAGTATTGACTTTCTGGTCATGGTGATTAAGGGAGTCCAGGGAACTGGAGCCCGGTGTCTGGCTCCTCGGGGCGGGTCACTGGACCTCACAGCAAGAGTTCTCATGATGACCTTTGTGCAGAGCACAGAGCCGTGGTTAACCCCCAGCTCAGTGATCTGGAAATGCTGATCGCTGTATTGATGTGGAACACTGGATGCTGAGACTTACTGAAGGGCTGACTGGACTGCCCTTTTCTTCTCCTCCTCTCTTGTTATGTCTCTCTCTCCACCGTCTACCTGTATCCACCATTCAGAAACACTTCACCTTTTGAGGAGTTGACTTGTTCCCACCCCCAATATTATTTTGCAACTCTACGGATTTTTAAGTCATACAACGCTATTTACATACAACATCTATTCTCAGTCCATAAATTAATTCAGTTGAGGATGGATGGTTTTCTTCTGTAAATCTTTTCTGTTGTCTGTAGGCTGGCTGTGGGAAGATGGCCGTGCATGTGCAAATAGAACGTTTCTCTCTGATCCAGGCCTTTTACCTGTCAAATATCAGCTTTAAAGATTGCCGTTTAGTGCAAATATTGACGTGATACAATACTGTTATGGTGATATCTCCTAGTACTTGTAATATTACATTTTTCTGTAAGATAAGTAGTTTGTTTTGTCTTTGGAAACAAGTGAAGTGTGAATATGAGGAGACCTGATAGGTGTGGACCTGGACAAAATACTAAGGTCTCAGTCGGGGAAGGGTTGGACTTGAGGGTCCACCATGATGAAGAGGAGGAAGGCATTGCACTGCTAAATCAGGCCCTACATGAATCACAAGAGCTTAAAGCAGAAAAGAGGTTAATGACAAACAAGTCTAAGATCTTATAGCTCACAATGAAATATTTAAGCAACAATTATCTGAAGCTAGTGCAGAAAGTAAGAGTATAAGACCCCAGATGGCGATGGTGACAGAACAGTATAGCATGGGGAAGACAGCTAAAGCCCACTTGAAAATTTGGAAAATAAAGACAGAGCTATGAACCTTATAATCACAGGAGTGGCCGACAAAGAAAGACAGAAAAACTTTTGGATTAACTGTTGGCTCAGATGTAAATGTTGAGGTAAATAGAACTGCTAAATAAAGCTTGACACTAGCGTATTTGGAAGACACATTGCTGTTGTGTTCACATAAATTGCCAGTTTACGAGTGAAAGAGCAATGAAATTCATTAATTGCATCTGTTTCAGTGACACCCGGTTTCTATGTTATTCACATGGAACCTTTCCATTGAAACAAATGGATTTTGTGTTGTCACCCTTCTAGACATTTGATAACAAATTTTGGCAACGTGTAGATGGAGACCTCTCTCTTTAAATCTATATCTGCCCCCCCTCCCTCTCTTTCTCTGTCCTATCTACAGTATATGAGAAAACTCATTACATGAGTGACATGGTGGCTGGTCACACCGCACAGGGAGAGATGATGAGGGACAGGAAAATACATGGGGGAAAAATCCGGGGAAGAAAGTCAGTCGGTGAGTGAAGGTAGGGAGAGACAGGCTTGTGGTGGGAACTCCAGCAGGAAAGTGACCTCTGTGCGTGTGGGACTTCAGGGGATCACCACAGGGGATGAAGCACAGACAGGCTGACCTGGGCCCGGAGCCACTGTGGTGGACATTTAGACGTTTTGATTGCACCGGTTCATGCCATCAGAATACAGAACCACTATTGATTTTTGACAGCCATGAAGGACATGGGACTGTTTTAAAATGTATAGGTGTGAAGGTGGATGTACCCCTGGAGTTTCACAATACTCTTTTTTTCATCCAGGCACCCTCCTGATTTGACAATAGTAACTAGGTTTCATCTTTAACCAATTTCAAAAAAGAGGTAAAGAGAGTTGTTCGGGTATATGTCTTTTTGATCCCAATGTTGAGTAATATTGCCTACAAAATGTTTTCAAATTAATTTTAAATGTGAAATTCTTTTAAAACTTATCTTATGCATACTTGCAGATTTTGAGTACTATTTTAAGTATGATAATACTGGCTGAAATCATACCACCAGGGTAGTGTGCATATAGTAGTTAAGCTTTCGAGTTCATGGTCGACCTTAGAAAAGTAGTTGGATGATAATTATATGATACAGTCCACTCTAGTTTTTCCCCAAAAGCTTCAAACCATAACCTGCCTCTCCTTTAAAATATGAGTTTTCTCTCTTTTTTTTATTCTGACCATAATGTTGAAGGCTCAATAAAAGCTAATGGATAGACCTTTGGATAATGTTGACATAATGGTCACCAACTTATTTCTTAGCGAACAGCTTTTGTACACTACTTTGAAAAGCTCCACTGCTGCATGAAAAACCTTAAATGGCAGCTAAACTATTTTTAGTGAACTTCCAAAGTCTGCTTATGTTTACCAGTCTGGGTGATCTGTGACACTAAGCACCGAGACCTTCCTTGACATTCATTCAGTTAACACCACATCTCAAACTCTGGGAGTTCACTGCAATCCCACAGTCCTCAGCACAAAAGCCCCACTGGGAAATTAAGAGTTAGAAACCCTGTGAGCTTGAGTCGAAGCATTGCTCATTTGTTTTCCACTACCCAGATTATCCATGCCACTTTAATTAGTGCCCCACTGATCACAAAACTTGTGTCGGATGAAAACAAACACAAGTGTCAACCACCGAACTGCCTTTCTGTGTTGCACTCTTGTAATTTGGGGGTTTGGCTTGTGAATGACATAAGACTGACATTCAACAAGTATGTGTCCTTGTGACCAGCCAGACGTGTCATCTGTGGTCTCAGTCATCCTCTGAAGAAACATGGCACCCTGTCACTCTACTGTACGCTATAGTCACTGAGGAGGCAACGCTACACACATATGCAACCTCAAATAAAATGTCCTTTAACCTCCTTGGCTTAACCCGCTGCGAGTTACCGACACTCACTGCTGAGTAAACAAATCCCGGCTCACACAGAACATCTGAGTCACAGATATTTTTGCATTTTTTTATGTGCTTAGAAAAAAATATTTGTCGTCCTACTGGATTATTCTTCCTGGAAATGTGTAGCGCTCTCAGCCTGCACATTTCGACTCAGGTAAAACAACCTGCAGGTCGAAACGTGTTACGTCTTCCTGACAGACTTTGGATTTTGTGTTTCAACCTCATCTGACCCCGTTGCATCTTATTGTCTGAAAATAGATGCTGTTACAAGGTGATGACAGCTCTTTGGACATTAACACGCAATCCACCCACACTAATGTTATTGTTGGCTTCCTTTTTTGTAATCAGAGCCACCCACTAAAAAGCCTGGACAATAGCTGAAGAGATTTTAAACTAAATTTAGAATATGAGCAACTTTTGTTACTTTAAATGGGCTTATGAAGACAACTAGGGAAACTCCAAAATTCAATTTGTGTTGCAACCATGCAGAGAGTCATCCTATAAAGACATTACTACCCAAAATAAAGTTATTTAGTTTTGAACAAACAAAAATGTTGGATATATTCTTTCTGCCCAAAGAAACAAACCAGGTCTCACTGAAACGCACCCATAGAAACAAACCAAATATAAGACCAGAATGCTGCATCATTTCCTGCGTTACTGTCACAACATATTTGTCCTGAGTGCTGTCAGCCTGCATTATATCTGAACTTGAGCATCGCTCAAACTCAAGTTGGGGTTGAAGAGACTTGCAATAAATATCATAAAATCTCAGCCAGGGACATCTTTAGCTCTTTGTGACAGCTACAAGAAATCCTCCATCTGTTTTCAGAGCAGCTTTACTGTGCACCACCATCGGTACAAGGACCGAATAGATGCATCGTGTTCACCAACATGTTTGGTGACATTGAATTCCTGTTTACAAGCATCAACTAACATTGTACACACGTCAATGTATTTCGGGTAATGATTGCAGACGAGATGGCTGACAACATGTCTGCATGTCCGTATACATACTGTCTGGTTTCTACGTATGCAGGCACATCCTCGCTGTACTCTCCGTAATGAATACTGACAGCATTTGAAGGTCTGTGTCTGGTTTGTCCTCTGTGCACAGAGGAAGGAAACCTCATCTCAGAGCTCATCCCGGCAGGCATTAATATCATTATCAGACCCCAGAGCTCATTAAGCCAAAGCAGATGTGGCAGACAAAAGAGATATATTGTTTATACGAGGCAGCAGGTGAATTATAGAGTTGGGTGCTTTTGGGTTTTATTACGGTTGCGTTTATGACTAGTCTTTATGCCACATCTTTGTCTATGTGCAGCACTGTGGATGATTTAGTTCGGTTTTATTCTCTGCACTCTCACTGTCGACATGGTACGACAGGCCATTGCGAGCACTGGGAGAAATCCTGCCACACTGGTGGACTAATGGGCCGTTAAAAAAAGTTTTTACTCTCCCTGTCTGTGAGTTTCAATACACCTGTTTTAGATGTGGAACTCAGATATTCAAGTCTTCTTTTTAAATTTTATATTTTATATTTCTACCAATGATTTTCCACCCATGCAGGGCAGTAGTGTAGAGTGCATGGGTAAACTTTTGTTGGGGGTAGGGTCAAGATCTTTTTTCTTTAATCAGTTGAAGGGTTTGTACCCAGATAGGAATGCAAGTGCAGCATCTCTGAGTGCATTTCTTATTATTACTGACTCAACTTTACGTCTTGTGCACTATATACAGTACCTTTTTATATACTTGGCTGTCTGAAGGACACGTGAAAACTTTAACAAAATACATAAAACAAGGACTATCAGAGCTAATATGTGCAGTACAGTGTCTCCTTGAAATCCTGGACAATGTTGGTGCATATTCCTGTGCATACAAAGTGTTGAGCAAATCTTCTAAAGTGCTTGTTCTAAAATAGCATACGCAGCGTGTAATTTCTTTCTGATGAAAAATGGATTCTACCATAGCGTTCATTTGGAAGTGAGATTAAAGATTAATTACATCATGACATCCAATGATTATAGACCTGCGAATATCAATCACATTGTTTACCCAGGACAATTTCCGTGCCCTTTTTACTTCTTGCACTGATTGTGCAGGTGATTGGGTCTTTGTTATTATTCATGACGAAACAAGAGTAAACCAGTGATCTGAGCATGTATGTGTATGAGATAAGTGACCACGGTTAATTTGAAAACCATTAGGCTTTCCTTCAGAGCCTCTATAGTTGGTGCTGCAGTATGAACCTCCTGAATTTTTGCCCTCAGCCGATGTGGCGTCATTCCCAGCAGACTGAAAACATTCAAGGTCTTCCACTCTTGGAAACTGAGGAGTCAGTCGCAAAAGTGAATGATTAACTGACTGTGCTCAACTGCTCCATTATGTCCTTGTGTTCTGTCTGTATGCACCTGTCTTTGCACTTGCTGACAAACAAAGTAGGGCCATCGTTACTCTCCACCCCTCTGCCTCGGAGTTGACCCTCTGCTGCTCCGCACAAGTCCACAGACGTCTGGCTACATTGCCCCTTTTGGCTCCCCCTCGATGCTCTGTCAGCAGACCCACGTGTAACTGTCAGCAAGCCGCTAGCAGTGCATCCAGGCTGGGACACCAAGCCCATCAACACGTCCCTGGGGGCCCTGAGGCCACCCGCGGGCGAGCCGTGCCGGGTCAGACCGAGCCAGTCGTGAGGTTGAATGGAGGTGGACCGTGTCCTCGGGAGATAGATGGATGAAGAAGCAGATGCTCTGTCTTGGTTAGAGCATATGGTCTACCCAGTTTTCCTGGAGCTTGTTGGTCACCTCTGAAAGAAACCCTCATAAAAGTAGGCTTTGTCACTGTTCGCATTGGAGTGAGACTGTGTCTGTCTTTCTTCTTGGCAGAGCCCGGCTGCTCAGTGGGCACTGGGACACGTGAATGGGCAGGGAACAGCTGGGCCATTCAGAACAGACTGCATCCCCATAGGACACTCTCTTCATGTACTGTCAGTCGAGATGATCAGCAGCCACAAACACACAGAGAAGACTTGGCTCTCCGTAGTCTTCTTCTCCCGTTCCTCTTTTCACTGTCTTTATGTCTCCTGGCTACCTTTGGTTTGGATTTTGTATACTTAATATACAGGACAAATAAGTGTAGGGAATAAATTCTGCCAGAATGATTCCTTGTGTAGTAAGCACCATAGACTATAGTGGAGAGTAGTTTTCACATATCAAGTACAAACATGGTATGTGAGATTTTTGCTTATCGACATGTTCTAATCGCTAATCAGAGAGCATCTGAAAATCCCTGAGTGAGAGGGTGAAGTTGTGGACAATGCTTCTTGTATGTGTTGCTGTTAATAAGTGAGCGAGTGTGTTAGCTCAGATTCTCCAGTCATTGTGTGAAGGAATGAAGCGAGCTAATGGGATTAAACCTATCAAACAAGAGAGACTAGCATCACACTCCGTCTCATATGGTTCTTGGAAACAAAATAAGCATTTGGCTGAGATGGTCAAACTCCCACCCATTACTGCTTTACCTCAGTTTGTGTGTGTGTGGTCATGCAGGTTTTTAAGATTCACATTCACATAATATGTATCATTTTCATCTTTCATCTCATTTTTTCACCCTCACCCGGTTTTCTATTGCACCTGATCCCTCTCATATGCTCTCACAGCTGCCTCAGTGCATTGATGTATAATGCTCTGATGAATTCCCCCCCGGAAAAGAAACCTATACAAGGAATACCAATTTTCCCTAGGGGTTATCTGGAGAGACCCTTACCATCTTCAGCCTCTGCTTAGCGCCCCAATGCTCCCTCTATTAAGAGGCAGGATTCAACACAACAAAACCCTTGAGCAGTAATGCCTTGGATTGCAACGGGTGGGTCATTTCCTCACCAGAGAAAGAAGGGGTGTGGAGGACCATTAGAATAACAATGGGCTCTTCTCATCATGTATTAGCTGATCACTCAGAGCAGACTGCAAATGATTACAGTAACGATTAAGGCCATCTTGAAGGGCTTCAAGTAATTATAATAAAGCTGGATAGCGGTGTTAAGGGGAATAAATACCAAGAGAGATTTGATTCATGAGATTGCAACTTCTGTGGCGTTGAGATAATACAGAGGCTAAGTGGAGAGATTTTTGATTGAACACGGGTGGTAGTAGCACAAGACCTTAATGACTGTGCTGTTCGCTAGCTATTTTAAACACAAATGATTAGGATTTCTAAATTTAGTATTCCTAAAGTAAATAGCCTCCAGCACAGTTTAGGTAATTTGCAGTTGAGTGTGAAGTGGACAGGAAGAGAATCAGCATGCTCTGAGTCTTATGGCATGGTATTCTGCCAGAAAATGCCAAGACATTTTGGACAGGGAACAACTTAATACCCCAGATATGTTTTATTGTTGTCTCAATCACAAGTGAAGGTCATTTACAATGTGGGGTCTGCAAAACAAATCTGCACAGCATCAGTGGTAATTAAATATACCTGACAATACAAGCTGCAAGAAGGAAGCTGAACCTGACTAAAGCTTTTGCTTCACCAGTGGATCCAACCCTTACCAATGCACATGGGCTTCAGATAGACATAATGCAATATCAGATACAAGTCTCCCTTTCTTTGCAGTGTGGATGGGTTCATCCACAGAGATAGCATTGGAAGCTCAGGCATTTTGAACCAGAGAGGACAAGGTTCAATAGAGGTGGTTTGGGCATTTGAATGGGAGCCGCCCTGATTGCCTCCCGTACTATGTATCACATGTGTAGACCCAGAGTATGATGGACAGATTTGATTTCACATTTGTCCATTGATTACCTTTGGCGGCTACTAAGAAGAGCTTAGATCATCTGTTGTTGCTTTGCTCAGCCCTCTACCGACAAAGCTTGAACCCATCAGAAAATGAATTAATAGCCGTGTACACCTTTTAAATGTAGTGTCTCTTTTATTTACATTACTTCTTCATTCCAAAGTTGTTCATGCTACAATTGTGTATGCTAGAAAGTACAAGGCATATGCTAAGCCTTTGTATCCTCATTGTTTTGCTACTTTGCTGCTCCACCCCTTGCATACACATTCCACGGAAAAAAGTAGTAGACTTTATCCTCATTACTTGAAAGATCCATTGGATTTTTACATCCCCTCTTCTTCCTGCAGTGTCTGCTCATCTTTAACTGGAGGTCCACTGGGATTGTTAGCTGTGAATATTACATTTATGCATGCAGGTAGTGATTATGCAGGCTACTGCAGGCAAACAGTAAAGTGAGTCTGTATATGCACTTCTGTAAGTGTGTCAACAGACTGATAGGGCTGCCTGAATGCCTGCTCTGAATTTACCTCTTTAAAAGACTGATTCAACAAAGGTTAGTCATGTCTCCTTGCAGCAGAAACAAGATATTTGATGTTAGCTTTTTCCTTAGCCATTTCCAATATTCTAGTGCTTTTATTTTGGGCACATAAATCTGAATCTATGTTGTCAGAGCGGACATCTTTCGTCTGCCTCTGATCAGTAAATACTGCAGTGTAATTACAGTTTCCTCTTGAGTAATTGGGCTTTCTTAGAGCAGCGTAGTGCCATGCTGAAAATCCCAGCCCGAGCAGCCCACAGCCTCTTATCTCAGACAAGTCCGACCTAGTAATACCAGCAGTGGCTGCATGTGCACTCTGAGGATACAGAGAGTGGCTGGTGGGGGGGGGGGGGGGTTGGATTGAGGGGAGGGGGTTTATACGCAGCCACCACAGCAGTTTTACTTTTCGGAAACCTTGCGGCTTGCTTTCGTTCTCCATTTCTCCTTTTAGCTTCCCTCCTGCTCCTTGGGGAGGTTTGTTATCACCCCCTATATTTATCAAAGTTTCTCCACAGCTCCCGCCAGGCACCCCTTCTTTCCCCAACACTACCAGCTCTCCCCCTGCCTCAATGGAAAGTTCAACTTCTGTATTGGGCCTGTTTGGGACCTGGGTACACTGTGACGTCAGGTGGGCTGAATGCATGTTTACCTGCTGCCTGGCACGATTATCAGAGCTTTGTGGAGGCGTGTGGTGACAGAATGGCCGTGAAATAAGTGTGAAAGGAGACGGAAGGCCCCTGCTTCCCTCCCACCCATACTCCTCATATCCTGACAAAGGAAAGCCACTCACTGGGTCAGATGGTGCCAGACACTTTTGAGGATTGCCCCTCCTGCGCTCTTTTCATTCCTCCATGTCGCTCGTTCCTCTTTTCACTCTGTGTCTCTCTCCCTTCTATCTGCCACTTAGCCTCAGTATTTGGAGGGGGGATTGCATAAGAGCCAGGCTGCGTTTCCTACTGGCAAGCGAGGGAGTTTAATTGAAAAGGAGATCCGGAATGAAAACTCCCATTCCTTTTCAGGCCTCTGTTCTGTGAAAGCACGGAAATGCACAGGAGGAAAGAAGATGAAATGTACAGGGGAGTCAGTGAAAGAAATAGGTCATGTTCTTAATAGAAAATGAGGGACTGAGGAAAAAGAGGGATTCTGACATCCCAGCTATCTGTGTCTCTGCACTATAATGATCCTAGATGACTTTTATCTTTTTCTTAGTGTAGTCCAACAAACTGATCACGTACAGCAATATCTGTACACAGAAAGGGCCAGTCTCTGCAATAAAGTGCAGCAAAACACTTGGTCTCCAGTGTATAAAAGAGGCACTGTAGCAGTATTATTTTGCAATGAAAGAATATTGCAGGAAACCTTTGGGATTTTGGCTGAAAGTGATGTGTTTGTATGTTGAGCTTAGCAAGTGATAGATGGGTATCTGCTGGTGAAGCTGAAGTGTATGTGTGTCTGTTTGTCATGGAACAACGTAGAGTCAGAGGTAACAGGTGCTGCTATAATCTTTCTAACTACAGTAATGCTTTTTCTCGATGAGAATCCTCTTTCTGCATATTGGTTAATTCTTTTCTGTTGTGCCAAGATAAGACACTTCATTTGAGTGGTCTGTAGTCTGACATGTATCGCTGGAGCAGCTCTTTATCCCACACTTAAATATTGGCTGTACCGGGCAGGTCCGATCTGCAGCTCTATGAATTTGAAACAAGGTCAAGCTGACAAAGGTCATGTCTGCTTTCTTAGAAACACAACAAAGCATCTGTTTCTCCAGCTGTGTCTCCTCTGAGGCTACCAACCTGTTTGTCTGGGCTTCATCTGCCTGAATCTCGCTCCCTATTGTTGAGAACCAATGTCCTGATCCTTGTACCTGTGTCAGCATACTGATGATGTTTACTAAGTGGATTGGCTGTCCACTGACGGAGGTGGGACTGGATCAGCTGATGGTTATCAGTGTTTCCTACGAAGTGAGGTTTCACAAAGGCTGCAACCGTACTGAATCTTTAACAGATTTACCCAGGAGACCTGAGTGAAGTCTGAAACGTGCGCCGCTGCCCACACAGTCAGTCTACTACCGACACAGTGCAAACTCAAGATCCCCATAGCTGATCATTTATTCAACAGAACCGAAGGCCTTACAAGGTTAAGAGCCACAGAGTCCAAAGGCGGCTCTGCCTATTAATTGCTTTTGATCAGTAGTTGATGCATAATTAAGTGAGCTAAGCGGGCTAAAAGGCTGGCCTTGGAAAGGATTGATCAGAGCCATGAGGTCACAAAGAGCAGCATCTGAATATTCGCCTGGCTGAAAAATGTTTGCAGCAGTCTTAAGAGACTAGAGATGTGAAACTGGCAGGTATCTGGAAGATTTCATATTCCTATTTATAAAAAAATCTTTATTTAAAAATCATACTCCCTATCTGGCAGACTATAACCTACAATCTCACATAGCTCAGACCCTAGTGTTGTGTTACCATTATGCATTCACTCAACTGGACATGGGAGTCCAAAGATGGATTTATTCTGTCTTCAGACGAGGCTTCAGGCTTGTTCTGAAGTTCGAACCGGCCCCTAAGATGTGGGGACAGAGAGTCAGTTTGGCAAAGTCACTCTGACAATAGCATATGCCGCCCACCACTGCAGGCCAGGCAAGATCTGTCGTTAGGGCCTGGGAAAAGAATAAATCCTTAAATTGTTTTCTGGTTGCTTTTTGTGCACAGCTCTGTGGAAATATTGTTTATTTAAGTCACATTTTAATGTTTATTGTTGTAATGTCTTGGGTATAATGTTCAGTATTTTCTTTTTTCCTGGAGCCTGCTATGACATTAAAGGGATAGTTCACCCAGAAATGAAAATTCACCCATCATCTACCCACCACTATGCCGATGGAGGGATGGGTGAAGTGTTTGAGTCCACAAAACACTTCTGGAGTTTCAGGGGTAAACAGCATTGTTACTGAATCCAATCAAGGCCAAGGCTAATTTGAGAACGTTTTTATGTTGGCTACACATTAAGCTTGGTGACATGCTGTTCTTTACTGTGGAGAAACTCATTTTCCTTAGTCAGCATTGAAACACGTTTACATTAAAGATTACTTGACAGCTGAAAATAACCTGTTGGATGTCAGTACTAGCAAAGCTGTGTCACCTGGATGATGAGTCAGACCCTGAAGGTACTTTTAACGACAGGTAATCAACAGTTCAGCCAATAGAGTTGTTGTTAGTGGTGTTATCACAGGTTATCTAACCGAATTTTGAACCATAACTCTTAACTGAGTGGCAATTACCATCATGTTATTGCTTAAACAACATATTAAGCCGGCATTCGCTTTGTGTAGGTAAAAAGCATTAGATCATAAATAGTGTAAATTGTCAAAGGTTGTTTAGCTGCTACCAAAAGCTAAAAAAATATGTATCTTAAGAAATTCACTCACATGCAAATCTCTATATTCTAATATGCAAATATGTTATATAACATGCCCTTACTTGCATTTATAAGTGTGACTCATGAAGCATCATACTCATCATGTCCTATCATTGCAAACGTAACAGATATGCAAAGGTATCACCTTTGGTTGTTGCACATAGAGCTTATACAACAAAAAAATAATCCTCGGTAGAAAGCTCTGCAGGGATCCCATACACAAAAATGGATAGTTGGTCAGTGTTTGTTATGTCTTATTTATTTTCGGAAAAATAGGAATTTCTCATATCAGTAATCTGTTCTGCAACGGTTTATGAGTCAAACTGACACTTCACAACAATTTTACTTTGTGTTGCTTCACAGCTCCGCAGCAGTGAAGAGGCTCCCTCACAAATTCTCCCTCTGAATGAGGCCATTAACTCGCTCACCACCATGCCTCGGTAACACTGTGTCTGTCAGAGTGAAGTCTTGCAAAAGCATTCTTGATGGGCACATACACTCCACTGAGGAGTGTTAACTTGTATTGTACAGGGAAGAGTGTAAATTATTGTGAAAACAGCTCCTCTGTGTGCAGCTCTTATCTTGTGTGATGAGCTTAAAGCAGCAGAGGTCAACAGTGCAGGGAGTAGTGCTGTTATGCAATTATTCAACTCATCTGACACATTGATATTCGTCTCCAATCACTATAAGTGTGTTCAGGCCAAACCTGTGCCTCGAGTGTGGCAGCTATCCTTCACAGCTGATTTGTATTCATAGAGTTTGCACTGCGTGGCTCTAATCTGACCTTACATTTTCATATTTGAAACAACTGATTGTCCCTGTTGTAGGGAGACGGCCTGCGGATCCCTTGGCTTGGTAAACGTAGTTAGGATGGTGCTCCCACATGTAACAATGACATTAATAGTGAATAAGCACTGCAGATGTTTGAGGTGCTGTGTGCTTTCTCCTGGTAATTATTTTCTGCACTGCATTGTGTTTACATGCGGCTGAACAATGACAGGACTAATTTATTCCAAAAATAATTTCATAGAAACTGAGCAGCCAGTAAACAACAGGCCTCAGTCTCCTCGAAACTTCTGCCTGGGTGAATTGAACTTGTTAGAATAGGATTTTCTTTCTCATTTAAATAAACCAATATCATCAACTGCTTCAGCACAGATAGAAATAATTCAGCATTTGTATTTTAGGTTAGGACACATGTGAGACACATTAGTGGGCAGTGTCTGTGTGGCACTGAATCATCAGCTAATGATGAATTGAAACCTTTCATTTCCAAATAGAAAAACTATTTCAGACAATTTGGATTTGACATCTGACAGCAGTTAGTCTCTTGCACTGTCTTAACTGAGAGGTCCAGAGAAATCTTTATCAACCTGTGGAAATGCAGGAACGAGAGCGCCTCCCTTCATAACATGGAATCACCAACAGTGTTGCTTGGCATGGAGCACGGCTGCACTATCTTACATTCTTTACAGGTTGGCAATGGTCAAGTAGTTAAAAATCAACAGGTAGAAAAACAGGACGGTGTCAGTTCTGCTTGGCTGGTTAGTTAAACAGTCCTATACAGTCCAGACTTAGATTTCAACATGAACACATGATCTCAGAATTTTGAACATGGGGAAAAATTCCTTCAGTTTCAGCCTCTCAGATCTTCCCTGTGTCGTCCTTAATTACTGTTAGGCCGGCCAAGCTTTCTGTTGTTACACAGCACATAATCCAGTTTACAGTGATAACAATAAAGATCAATCAATAGACATTTTTTAATTTCTCGATTTTACACAGAGGTTGGTTGAAGCAAGCTTCTAATTTCTTGTCAGTCTCTGTGGATTTTCCTGTCAGAAATAGCAACGGTAATTAGCAGATTCCATCAGATCCATTTCGGTGAGTTGGCTGAACAGTGTGTCTACAGCTGGAGACAGCAATGTAAAAGCCATGATATATTGTTTAAGGTTTTGAGGCCTGCTACTAACCAATGACTTAACTAAAACTAACAATAATAACAATAATAATAATGTTAATGTTGGCAACTTTACAGTTGCCAACATTACTGTAAAGTGATTGTACACAGGACTGAATACCACACAGTGACTTGCACTGACATTTTCTTACCATAAAATAATATAGCTTTAACTTATATTGTGCTTCTTGGCCCAAAAATTTAGAAATGTTTACATTAGTATATTAGGTAGTCAGCTTGTTAGTCATATATATAATTTTGCAATATCAATGACTAACTTTTGATAAAATCAATATAATGTTTTAATGCATTGTAAAAGGACAAAACAGACATATAACACACAACTGATCTGCCTTAAATTTGTCAAATTGCTGTTTATCATGCTCTGCTTAAAACCAGTGAGAGCTTCAAAATTCTGTCTTTAAACTTGCAAAAAATTATAATTTGACATTTGTGATAATTATCAATACTGAATGATATGATGATATATAAAGTCATACCATATCAACCAACCCTACAGGTATGCTATTTTGCAAAACATTTTTTGTGTTAAGGTTTTTGAAAGAATCCATTAGTGTTTTTCCTTACTACCCATGCACTCTCCTTCAACATGGGGAGAAAACCAGAGCTGGACAGGTCTGTTGTACCTGGTCATGGTTACTTCAGTAAATAAGTATCTCTCTTTTTTGCACACAGTGTATTTCTTCAGACGCACATCCCAGGTGCAGTGTGACGTTGAGCAACACCCTCCACTTAAACCAGCTCGCAGCGGGGACACGCCCTCCTGTTGCTGCTAAGAGCCCAACCACCCTCCTTTCAATTACCCGCCACTCTCTTCCCCTCTCTTGTCCACCTCCCGCCAGCACCATCGCTGCTACTCTCGTACTGCAATTAAACCAACTGACAGACCCTGAAGCCCCGACAGTCACACACCTATTGAGTCAAGGCACATTTAATTAAAACGTCCTCAATTTTATGACTTATGAAAATATTTTATAGCACTGATACTGCGGACAATAGTTGGCTAACTGGAAAAAAACGCTGGAATGAGATTGTTCTGCTCTTTTGAACTTGAATACGTGTGCGGCTGGATGATTGGCTGTGACATCTAATGGTATCACAAAGAATTAAGGGCATTAGCATCATCTCAGTGAGAGCACAGTGTAACTGAGACATGGCACCCGGTCAGTAATCTGATGGTAAGCTGTGTTTAAATGGCAGGAAAATGAGGAATAGGGCAAGGCTCACTTACTGCTGATTATGTTACTCTGAAAACTGTTCAGACCCCTAGATAGATGCGACGTGGATGAAACCCAATCCTGTTCACCCCATTAAGAGGGCTGTTGAGAAAAAAATGAAAATATTTAATTTTGCTCGACGCTCCATGAGAAACAGCACGACGCAGGTGCAAAGTCGACTAACGAACTCATAGCTCATTCCTCAGAGCCTGTTTGCATATTTGCATCATTAGCGCAGACGCATTCTGTACTGTTTTCCTTTTTTTTTGTGAGAAACATAACGCTAATGAAGTGACTACATTTGCGTCATGAGAGTCGGGATTACCAGCATACCCTTATGACATGTCTCATTTAGCCATGATGTTTATTAGCAGTGCAGTGGGGGGTGAGAGGCAGGGCCAGTTGGCAAGCAACATGCTGCTGTTTGGCTCACGGTCGAGCCTCCATCACTGTGACAAGGATGACAGGAAAACTGAGACCAGCTGCCCAAGACCATTACTGCAATTAACAGTGCTGGGAGTTCACAGGGGCACGCACGCACACACACACACACACACACACACACACACACACACACACACACACACACACACACACACACACACACACACACACACACGCACACACGCACACACGCTCACACACACATATATTTGCCCCGGTACACACATTTCATTTTCTGACACTTTTGCCTGTCTGGCTTTTGTTGTAATGGACAAACTGGCTTGGCTTTTAAAAGTGGCCAATTAAGCCAAATTGAAAGAAGGAGGGAAATCAGCGTGTTCCTTAATGAATGTCAGGAGACAAGTAATTATGACTTGTCTGGATAATATGACTCCGGCATGAAAATGAGCTCATCCGGACCAACGCATTAGTGATAATAGCGATTTATGTGATGGGGGTGTATTGGTCTTTAACGTGTACCAATCTGTTGAGCCTGACTCGTGAATGAAGATTAGCTGATTTATTATCTTCTCTTCTGCAGCAGAGGACTCTCAGGCAGACAGGAGGTCACAGGTTTGACCGCTGCAAACATTACCAATCCCCGGGTCTAATTTTGTCTAATGCATTTGTTTGTATTAGAAAATACAAACTGTGCCTGGTCTCTGTTTCCAGATTTAAAAAATGTTTCCATAAGTAATAAAAAAAATAAGCTGTGTTGTAAAAAAAATAGCTGCAGATATTTTTACTTATCTGTGTTATAAGTGCAGCCATCAGGCATTATATCAATCTTCTCAAAGATATCAGCCCAATTAATCTTCTCAGTAATTAAACGATCCATCGCTGCACTCACACAATGTGATAAGATATAACTGTTAATTATGCATTTCATGCTGTGCACTCAGAGCATCAAGTGGATTCACCACAGTGTAACTTCAATTGATATTTTTTTATTTAAAAGACAATATTGATTCTGCTTTTGAGTTGTTAGAATTCTTAATTTTTTTTGTATCTCCTTTTTTCCTATCACCAACTTCATGAATTTCTGAACTTGAACTGATTTGCATTTAGAAGCAGTTTTGCTTCAGATTTTGATTGACAGTTTTTTATAACAGTAGTATGAAGTGACCACAATCTCATTCCCTGATAGAGGTCACTTCATATCCAGTTGGTGATACATATTGTT
This sequence comes from Pleuronectes platessa, assembly GCF_947347685.1. Classification (NCBI taxonomy): domain Eukaryota; kingdom Metazoa; phylum Chordata; class Actinopteri; order Pleuronectiformes; family Pleuronectidae; genus Pleuronectes; species Pleuronectes platessa. Next base: position 11,975,263 of record NC_070626.1, read on the forward strand.
ACTGGTTACTCTACACTGGGTGCATGTCGTTGTAGATGTAACAGCAGCTGTCACCTCCTTCCATCTTCATCACTCTTCCCTCTCTCCGTACTATTTGACACAAGTCTTGCAGAGGTGACAAAAGAGGTTAGCTGTGTTTTAAGTCTGTTGTGGGGACCGGCCTGTGGCATAATTTCCTAAATACGTTTTTCCCTTTCCTGTCAAACTTTCCATAACCAAACCACGTCCATGTGACGGGTGAAGTCAGTTTTTTTAGATACGAGCTAATTTTTCTGTCTTTGGCCTCCCTTCACTTTCCTGCCTGCATATGTGCCACTCTTCAAGAAATAAAAATGTCGTCCAAATGACAAAAACTTTACTGTAAAGATCAATTAAATAAACACTAGATCGTAATATAAAACAAGAGACTGTTTTTCCATCTACAGCACATGATTTATATCATTTATAATGTAGCCTACTTTTCACCATGCTGCCGCAGTTGATGCAAATGCCTTTCAAGGCTGCTTGTGACATCAACGTGAACATAATATATGAAGTGAACTCACACCGAGTGAATTAGACCTATTCCAATACTTTATTCATTCTCTCTCTCTCTCTCTCTCTCTCTCTCTCTCTCTCTCTCCCTCTCTCGTTTTCTTATTCTGTCTCTCCCCTGGCTGTCTTTAGAACATGCTGAAATTGCTGCTGGCCTATTTTCAACTCCCTGTATCCTCCCTGAAGTTAGCAGAAGTGGGCTTTTCCACTGTGTTCTTTAGCTTTACCTTATATCTCGTCTTTCCAAACTCCTCAGCATGACGCGAGTGAAGTAGATTTCTTTTCTATGCTGTTTTATCAAAGGACTCCAGCTGGGAAGTATTTTATAGCGCTGTCCTTTGTCTTTCTTTTTTGGTGGGTACGAACATTCAGCAGTAAATCATGAGTGTGTTATGTCATGTCCTGTTCCCTCCCTAATGCACATTATTTTTGTTTGCGGATCAGTGGAATTTGGAGATGACTGTCGTTCCACTTAGCTAGAAGTCATCTCTGTCCTCCTGCCAGCCATCAGCGTTGTAAACACTGCAGCGCTCCTCGCCAAAGTAATTCCACAGATGGCTCAATGAAGTACTCTGCCTTGTTCTCCTGTTTATTCAGCACTGCTCATCCCCATAATGAAATAGCTTCATTACAGCAATTTGCACTCATTCAGCGTTCTGGGAGAGCATGCAGATGCTCAAGTTGCACCGGTAAGCGTATAGGAAATGAGCTCGTCCCACTCCTCAACCACCCAGCAGTCATTTAGATAACATGGAAACCTTACAAAATGTGTTTGTCAAATTAAATATTTAGGCAACCGGTGTGGCTCATCCTCTCCGACCCACACCCAGATACACACATGTACACTTATACACTTGTGCACTGGAGCTGCAACAAGCACTGACACAAGCACTGAAGATGTTTGGTATGTGGCAATACACTTTGGTTTCTCCTGGCCCCTGTAAATTACCACTGGCCCATTTAACAGATACATTAAACGTCTGTGTCTTTAAAGTCAAGAGCTCCAGTACCACTCTTTCTATAGAAATACTTAGAGTTCAAAAGACTTTCTCCTCAGCATTACATCGGTATGAACATGGCCTATGTGGGTATGTATTCAGACCATAGTGATTCCTTATCTGCCTACCCTCTCTATGAGTGCAACACTTTCACAGGAATACTATGAAATACTGTGTTTTAGTCCCTGCCTTTACAGAAATGACTTGGCCCAAGATAGCAGCCATTTCTAGCCTAATCGAGTTTTCAGCAAAACAATTAAAAAATGCAAAGTACCAATAAGGATAACTGTGCAAACCACTTAATATGTGTGAAAGAGAGATGCCTACTGAATTAGACACATTTAACATGCATGTAGTGTTTTTGTGTTTTAACAATTCTAGGATTTAGAGGTAGTATATCTAAATATCTTGCAATTTTTTTTTTTAAATCGTAGATAATCTACACAAGACAAAGCCCATTAGAAGGTTGTATATGGTCTACTCTGTTGGACTGTGTAACTAGTATTAGAGAGCCATTGCAAAGTACCATTATTAGTTAACACCTTGGTTTGCCCTTCATGGAATATTGTACGTGTAAGACCAGATGACTCAAGGGAGTACCCCATCTTTTATTACCATAAATCATTTGTTTCAAGTGACCATATATCACAGTGAGCTTAATTAAGATATTGGCTAACCTTTGTTATGTTCAGCCATACAGCCTGGCTGAGAACCATAAACCATAAACCAAATAATTCCCCTCACAGCCTCAGTAACGATCTCCTAACCTGGTCTCACCGCTCTTCACTTGATAGATCCTCCTGTGAACGTATTCTTTGCGTCATTTCACAGCACTTCAAAGAGCTGTGAGCTTTTGTCGCAGTACACTGTTGTCAAAGGTAATACAATAGAAGAATAGTGTGAGGTACGATCTTAGACGCACAACAGAGTGAGTCATTTTCTGAATTTCTCTCTGCCAACTCTCACTCTGTTGCTCCATTCATCTCCTGTCACCTGCTCGGCTTCTCAACACTGTTCTGAGCCTTGTGTTGAGGAGTTTTGTTCAGTGTCCTTTTATTTTTATATTTATCAAATACTCTCTTTATACATTTGACACTTTTGGACTTCTGAAATGGTGCTGCCTTATTTTTAGCACACGCAGAGACAACCACATGGGAAATATTTGCATATTTATGTTTTTTTTGTTAACCAGCATTATGCTCTTGTTACTGATTCTGGCATCCAAACAGTGGCTTGGAATATTCCCATCCTTAGTATTCAGTATTTGCCCTGATCCTGCTCTCACCCTGGAAAGTAATTTTCACATTTCTTAAAGGTCATCCAGACTCTGCTCATGTAAAAGATAAAGCTTCACTTGTCTCCGCTTCCTGTTTCTATAAACAACCAGGAAATTGAAAGTAATAATTCCTGACAGGATGGCAAACCTGTCTGAGATTGATTTTTTTTCATGACATTTCAGCATTCTTTGCTATCCTTCTATCTTTCTTCTGCAAGTATAATTTCTCTTTGCCCATGTGGGTGGTGCAGACTTGTGTGACCATCTGTATTTAAATATGATCCATTCATTCTCAAGTGAGCTCTTTTCCTCATCAAAAGAAGCAAAGCACTGGGCTGTTCTAACCCTGATCCTAAGGAGTGTAGTGAAGAGCCCGTCTTTGTGTTAACTGTTCACTGTTGCGGACACTGCAGGGCCAACGGGTAGAATCTAAAGTTTATTGGAAAAGAGAAAGCGTTTGAGGAGTCTTAGCATTCAGCGCAGTTACCACATACATTTTACTATCAGTATTTCTGTTCAGCCTCTCTGCCACACAAACGCAAAATCTCCCACCTGATGTTTTAATATCCTGCAATCTTCTTGCAAAGACCTACTTTTTTCTCCATGGCTTTCACGCATCCTAAAAAGGCCCCAGGTCAGTTTGAGGCCGATTAGAGATGACATGCTACACAAGAATGAGAGTGACAATGATATCAATGAAAAGAGCTAGGAAACAAATGATCACAATATCACTGCTGATGCTGGACGTGTGATGGACAAGCCACCAGAGCAATCGTTATTACGTTTTTCTTCTCCTGCTAGCTGTTTTGATCAGTACTCGGCAGACTCTGAAATAAGCAATAAATAATGACTGCATGTTGGGAAGACAGACTCAGGAGATGGCGTTCTGACGGCCTGAAAGCGCCAGAGATGCACAGATTTTAACATGAAACTTCGTTATTCAGCATTTTCTCCTATTTTAATGACCTGGTCTGTTTGTTTTTTGAGACCGCTGCAGATAATTTGGCTCCAGATAAAAAACTACCTAAGCTATGAAGCCAAAGGAAGAAATTATTTTGAAAGGGTTAGGGTTAAGAGTCATTAAACAATGAAGAGAGCAACTGCAGTGCTTGTGACCATTAAAAATGTGTGATGATAGATGACTAGTTGATGCTGTTGAGTAGCAGCAGCAGCTGCTATTTTCTCCCAGCTGGACATTGAATGAACCAGTGGAAAACCCTGTCACAGTATGACCTATTACACTTCAGCTATGATGTTTGATATCGATGAGGTGTCTAATAACATAATCATTTTTGGACTATTTTACTTTACTTGTTCACTAACTTCTTAAAGTTAATCTTGGAAAATAACAGCTATTAAGGTGTAAAAGACATTATATCTGTAGCAGATGGATTGTGGAAAACATTATCTGTAAAAAATAAATTGGGGAGATTAAATGAATTTAGCTCCCTGATGTAGAGTTGTCTTGCAATTTGTTTGCCCTCAGAGGAACTTGGATTACATTTTTGCTGGCTCCATATGTTTACTATTTGGGGTCCAACATGAAGGCTTGTGGATGGGCCTGGGGTCTTTCGCATTGTGGCAGATGGTGGATTATCCAAACATGCGGACAAATTACCTCGGATTCCCCCCTGTGCCTGGGCACCATTCAGCGCAACAGAGGGCCCAGCAGCCAGACCTGCCAACAGGGGGTTAGCTGGGACCGCGGGCCGCTCGCACACGGCCCGTCTCACTTCCTGGCATCTTCACTTTCCCCCTGTTACCTTCTTTCCCATTTTTCACTCTCGGCTCTTACTCAATCCTTTTCCTCCTTGGCGAAGTCTCAGTCAGCACAAACAGATCTAGGAGTACTTTCTCTGCCACACGATGCTTTGTCTTTCTGCTTTAGAGTGAGGTTGTTCACGGCCTTGAATTGTGGATAAATTGAGCTGAACTGTGCAGATGGACTTATTTTGATTGATCCCATCTCCCCTGTCCTTCCCACTGAAGGAGAATGGAGCAATTATATGATAAGAAAGCCAACACATGGCCCTTGTTTAACCAGTATCTATTGTAGGGAAACCAATAAAAACAAGCTAGACATGTCATTAGTTCTGCTGGGCTCCATTTTTTAGAAGAGACACACACAAGGCTAATCTTGTTTAGCCCGTAATAGTTCTAGGACGCCATGTGTCACCTTCCAGAAAATGTTCAGGACACTTAATCTACCGTTGTCATACAATGGACCTTGATGGTGATAAATTACGCTTTTAGGACGTGAGTCTTAAGTCTTAGTAGTGATCAAACGGCTCTTTCCTAATTGAATTGAGCTGCAGACATTACACGCTCCATGTAAGTGTATCAGCACTGACGATTTTCTGTGCTCTTCTCAAACAGACCCCGAATGGTTGATGACTGTTATTAATGAAGCCTGCTAATGCAAGCAGACAGCCATTCAGATGTAACCATTTCAAGGGAACAAAACCGTACCAGTGGAATAATCCCCCTCATCCACGACAACCGCATTATCTATTTCGTCCGTTCATGTTTTTATTCATGAGTTCTTGGGAGTCGTCAATATTTTTCTGCCGCATCCGCTCCTCCACTCCTCACGTCCTATCAGGACTCACTCCTGAGCTGAGCACCCGGTTTCGCCGGCTGCCAGCGGAAAGGTCAGCCATCATTTAGCCGGCGGAAAACGTGTTTGCTGGTGCCTCATCCTCCACTGTTTGTCTAAAAGAATTTACACAACAGCAGCGGAAAATGTCAGCACATAGGGAGGATTATCACAAGACACTCCTGACATTACTCTCGTCTACCTTGCTTGTGAGTTAGAGGAATTAACAGAGAGCAGCCTCTGAACAAACAAGCGCAGTAAGAGATGAATCATGCTGTTTTCTTTTGAAATGATCAGTGTGTATAGTCGTCAGAGAAACTTCCTATTTTCCTTGGCTCATGAGTGTAAGAAAGAGTGACAAGCTCTGGAGAATCTGAGCCAGAAGACAGTGGCCCCTCCTGTTCCTGACAGGATCCTGGTAGCTTCCTATGTCTCAGCAGGAAGTGCAAGAAGTCAAAGTTTTCAGTCTTTAATCTCCACACCCACAGGACTAGAGCCTCTGCCTTCTCCATATGTTTACTAGGGCGTCTTGTATGCTCCTTGAAAAAGTCTGCCTTCATGTTTGTCAGCTTGTGTCTCTGTCTGTCTCGAATTACACACACACACACACACACACACACACACACACACACACACACACACATTTATAGCTGAGTAAACTCACAGCATAGACTCCAAAGTCTTTGGATAAATCAAAAGTCTTTTACACACTACCGGAGATGGCCAACATACCCCGCCCTCTCCCTTTTTCTTCATCTGCCTCATTTCCAGTCAGTCCTTAAGAGACTCCTTCTCAGCTTTAAGTATGTTTTATTCATTGGAGAAAACAGAGAACCAGAGTTAGAATTACACTTGTCAGAGGTTAACAGCACAACTGCGCATAGCAGAGAGATTATGACTGTTCGACATTCAGCCACCTCACCAGTGAGGAATCCTGTGTGCGTGTGTGTGTGCGTGCGTGGTGTGTGTGTGTGTGTGAGTGCACACTCCCTGAAGACAGCGGTTGAGCAGCAGTCTGGGAGGGAGGCAGCAGGTGCAAGAATGTGTGAGCAGCTCTGAGCGGGATGGGTTTTGTCAGCCCACTCTTGGCCAACTTGAAGGAGGAGGCTGAGGGTGTATCATTGCGTTGGAGTTACGTACTTGCTGTCTGCAACATAAGGGAGGGTTGGCAGCCCCTGGTAGGCTCCTTGTGTCATATGCTGTTTGTGCCAGTTAATCTGTGCCCTCTGACGTACTCTTGTAACTACAGGCCTCGTATTTGTGTATCCCGTCTGACCTTTCTATAGCATAGGCTAGTATAAGTGTAGTCGCCCACACATCTGGGTTAGGGTAGGAGAGGAATCCAGAAGCCTTCCATTTGCTTCTCCTCTCACCGACCAAATACCAGGCTAACAGCAGATACACAGCCTCATGAGGCCCTGACCTGGTATTTTAGAGCTCAGTAATGGATGGTTTTCCTCTACAAGGTGGAGTTTTTAGTACGTGTGTATCTCTTTGTGGGTGCGCGTACGCATGCGTGTGTGAATAATTATAGTAGAAAATGAGCGGTGTGCTGTTTCCTCTGAATAGCGTGACGTATATGAGTGAGATGGCTTATATCAACAGTGGCATTCCTTCATGAAACATGCTCGGCAGCTGCTCAGAACCGTGCGATAACACACGCCCTGCCCTCGTGACAGAATGAGCTTCATTACGCTCAACGGTCGGGCTCTTTGTGTTTTGCTTGCATTCGGATTTTGAGAAAGAGGTTTTGGCAATAGAGGGAGCATTCCTGCTGAGGTTGAAGGAGGCAGCCAAACCAGAGTGAGGATGAATGCACCCCTGAGGGAACGAGTGGCTCCAGTGGGGGAATGAAACTTAGTTGGGTACATCGGTACAGCATGTTCACCGCCTGCAATGGCTCCCTCATCTACCTTTATCATTATACAAATAACGTGCCAGTTTTTCTTATTCATTTTTAAAGTTATGAAAGATTTCCAAACCAATGCATTTTTATCACTTTGCAAATGAATGGCCAAGACTTAAGGACCCGAGCACTCTTCCTGACATGTATCGTCACATTAAATTCTCCTGCTAAGTGGCGTGATCCATAACTAGGCACTCTAATCAACCCTCGGCTGTTTCCACAATGACTGCAGCAAGTTATTGGATCCGGGAAGAGGATGAGGCAAAGATTACTCATTCAGCATCATGCTTTTTTATTGGCTTGAGTGTTTTTATAGGATTGCCTTCGACTTTTAACTGCTGGGTGCAAAGATACTCCATGGGACAGGGTCATGCAACTTCCAAGCCCGATTCCAGTAAGATGTTAACAACTATCCAGCATTAGTGACACGACCTTTTCCAAAACACTGCACTGGCAGAGATCTTTCTCGAAAGCCCTAGTTTCATTAGTGGTATTTTTTGTGGGACTCAGGCTATAAAAGTCAGTGGTGTGCTGATGGGTGTTTGGCAGAGTTTCCCACTACCCAGCTATAGTGGTGCTGCTGTAGCTGCCTGCGAGGATGGTGGAAAAGCCCACGTGGCACGCTGCAGCCACATGTCTGGGGCCCAGCCAAAAGAGAGGCGTCATAAAACTCAGGCATGGGGCCTGGCACAGCAGAAACTGACACAGTGTTATTATTGTGTAATCCTTTCTCAGCTGTGAGCACTAATGAGGCAGAGATTTTCGTCTTATACCAATTCGGACTTTTTGACACAGTTATGTGCTCTTTTAACTTGAATATGTTATTTTTAACATTATTATAAGGATATGATGAGGTTAAGTTATGATTTATGGTGTAAGACTGATGAGTTTTATTATTCTCACACGTTTTATGAAAATAAAAGCTAGTTAATGGTTAACAAACTGTTTAACAACATGACCACCTCTACCAAGGAGGTCTCTTTTTCTGTTTTGTTTGTAAAGTTGCCTTGTTAGCAGGATCACACAAAAAAAACGAATTTAGTGGAGGGTTGGGGGTTGAGGAGAAGAACCGATTCAACTTTGGTGCAGATTTGGATCAAGGGAGCTAATGCAAGTTTTTTTTTAACACTTTCTTCAACATTGCTAGATAGGGCCTTTTTCAACAATTTTATTCTTTTCTCACAGAATAATTCATCGATCGTAATGAAAAAATCAGGGACTGATATTCATGAGTGTGTGCAATTTGGTGCTGAGCCAAATAATAATAAATCCGGATCTGGTGAATTTAAATGTCGCTTCATAGTTGGGCCTTGGCAGAGGTGTGTGCTCTCAAAGTGCCCTTGTAGTAACATTATGTTATAAAAAACTAAAAATGTTATGTCTGAAAACGAACTAGTGTTAGAAAAAAGAAAAAAACAAGATCAAACCTCTACTGCAGATCTATCTTATTGGCACAAGAAATCACGGTCTTCAAAATTACATATGCCAAAGCCAGGACTTCCTTTATAGGTTTGTATTGGGCTAGCAGTACTTAAACCTGAGGTCACTTGATAAGGCAAAAATCTTTAACACTAATTCCCACACATCATCAATCAGCAATCTCTAAACCAGTCCCCATCCTGCTGTCTATGAACAGCTGTAATGTATATAATGCTCCGTAAGAATGGCAGTATACTGCAGGGGCTGTTAAAGGATTTGCTCATTAGCCAGTGAGGGAACTAGCTTAGTCAAGGTATACGTTGCAGCTTGTTTTTGTACGGGTAATCAGTTTCGTCGAGCTCATTTTCTATAGTGCACCCTCGGGGTAGATTTGCATTAATTGTTGAGTCGTCTGGAGTTTTTGTTGTATGTTTTACTCGTTAAGGAAAATGAGCTCACCTTTATGGGACTGTTCTTTGTCGAGTGTGAATAAAAAGGGTTGTAGATATGAATTAGGAATTCAGTTTGGAAAGAGGCTGTGCTGATGATGTACTCACATTGCCAGAGGGATTTGTGTTTGCTTTATTTTCTTTGTCTATGTTTTATGTCACCGTAAGAACATATCACTGTTGAGTAGTTTACTAGTAAATAAGCCTCGGGTGGCCAAACAGCATAAATTCACAACAGCAGTGAAATGTTTTCCTTATCTTTTCAGCCAAAGTGACATCGCCTCTGTTTTTGTGTCTGTTTTTGTCCTGTTTACTCCTCGGGGGCAGGTGCTCTGCAGTATTGATCTGTAAGCTCTCATGAATTTTAAAACCATTTGATTAACAGCGGGCCATGAAAAAAGCTAATGAAATTTCAGAAACGCATCCCTTGTAAAAAATTATGCATCATCACATGCAGTGTTGTCAAATATTGACTTAAATGCCGGCAAGGGATCTAGAATTTTGATTTTGATCCTGTGTGACAAATGGCTCATGAGAGTAAATGAAGGTCAATGCTATAAGACAACGTTATCAATGAATACATCTCAACAGAAAAGGTTGGATGAAAACAGAATTGATACATCAAAATGAGATAGATCAATCAGCGCAGACAGGATTTAAATAATAGCAGGCTAGAATTTTGGATCCATTTGATTTTAGTTGTGTCAGTTTTCTCACACTTGCAGCACACTACTGCTTCTGAGAGATGCCAAAAGGTTTTTCATTTTCTGCCATGTCTTCACAACAACAATGGCACTGGAAACAAGTATCATGCAAATGACCATCTGCTCTCTGTGTTCATTCTTCCAGTCTGTACTGTAAATAGACAGGTCTACACTTTGATGCACCTGCGTGGAGCTCAGTTAAAATATTGGTGCCAACTGGTTGGCATGTGGGTTAATAGATAAAAAGGAGGAGATGCTGCAGGAGGACGTATGAGGACGAATTATTTTGACTGTTTCTCTAACATCAAGTTTATGCATGTTTGCTTGCATCTATCTATCTGGTGTTTTAATGGCAGTTACATAAATGTCTGCTTACCTCAATCTTGTTTGTAAAGTTGTCGCACTGTTGCTAGATCGTATTTCATCGTATTTCATCTGCTTACTCTGCACTGGTCCATCTGACCTGTCAGAGTCAATCAGGTCGAACGGGGATGAGATGTCTGACTAGACTCCAGAAGCTTCTCTGCAGGCTCTCTTTTGTCTGATCTAATGGAAGCTGAAGAGGACGGACACACACACACACACACACACACACACACACACACACACACACACACACACACACACACACACACACACACACACACACACACACACACACACACACACACACACACTGGCACTGCAGACTTTCCTGTGCCACTCATTACGTACAATACGGAGACACGGACCCCAGTGGATAGACATTGTTTAGACAGCAGTCAAGGGGTGAAGCTTATCATATTCATTATTATGCACAAGGCTTTCATGTTTCTCTCTGTCTTTCGCCAAGTGCATGTGTGAATAAAATCTTGAGTAAACAACAATGCAGCCTCCAGCTGTAGCCAGACACTTACACGCTGAGGTTTTAATTAGTCTGTGTCTAATTGTTGTATCTCATATTTGATAGTTGGTCTGGATGCACTGGGCGTCAGAGTTGGAGCCATTTGTCTGGCTGCATTTTCTGTACTTTTTATAGAAGTGCAAGCTCAATAATATTCTGCTGTGCTGGAAGAAAATTATTCAGCAGTTATAAATTATTGCTGTCTCAAATAAAATGTTGTTTTTTACTTAATCTTTTATATATTAATTTTGGTAAGATAGATTTCCTTCACTATAATAATATTCCTTATAAAGAAATCAAGTCTTAAGAAATTCCATCTTTATGTGAGCCAAGGACATGAGTTGCCGTCTATAATTTAAAATGGTTAACACCATATTAGGACGTCTATCAATTGATTGTGGACAGATTTTACATTATAATCACAGCTTGTTCGTGCACATCGCTCTCATGCACAACAGCGTGACGCGTAAACAGTCTTAAGATTGAAAGAGAGGTTCTCCAGCCTGTGACAGAACTGCATTGATGCCACTGCTACTTTATGGATGTGTGAGCACTCTGCAAATAGCACTGGACACAGCTATACAATGCAGCATTGGAGAAAACACCTACTTAGGGTGTGTAAAACATGTTTTTTGATTGTTATGAAGTTGTGGTGGGACAAATTAGAAAATGGTCGTGATAATTAATTGGAAATAATGATACAAATATACTTTATCTATACTTTTGCTACTGCTAGAAGTCTCTGTATTCCCTGACCTCACTTCTTTGTAAAACATCCAGCCTTGACCTCTACTCTCTTTTGAAAGGCTGTTAGTGTTTCTCATTGTTTAATCTGTTGGAGTTCAAGTTGTGTTTTTATTCGCTGTGACGTGGGATCAGATCAAACACAGTCATGTAAACACCGTTAGCAGCTTACGTGATAATCCACCCTCACTGTATTTACCCTCTCAACGTACAGTCATGTGGGGAGCGCTTATTCATCTGAAGGTCAAAACGGCACGCACGTAGAGAGAGCTGAGGTCACCTTTGTGTAACTATTTGCATTGCTGGAGCTGTTTAAATGCACGTTTCCCTGAGGACGTGCAGGTCTTCTGGACTGGAAGGATTGGTAAACAGGTCACAAGGCTGCCCCAGCAGAAGTAGCCGTCTCGGATAAAGGGAACAAATCAATACCAGGCGTTCCAGCGTCTCCCTATCTGTCTCCCTTTCAGCCTGAAGACCCAACCTTTTTATTTTTGTCATAATGAGTTATTCACTGTTTCAAGTAATAGCAGTATATTTTTTTCCTAATTTGCTTCCTCATTTATCTTCGTTTCATGCTTAAAAAGCCTTTATGAGCCATAACTTTGAAGTTTAGGAATAATAAGAGTGGAACTCCGCTTTTTTAAAGTGCTCATGGGGTGTATTTGTAAAAGCTGCTACAGTTTGAACTTGCTGTTACATTACGAAGAATAAATCTGGGGTTATACAAAGTGCAGGTTGTGCAATATTGCAACAAGACTTGCTGCTGTCCTCTGGTTGTAACCCAGTTTGTGAATAAAATATGTCAGCGTTTCAGCGCGCATCCGTCTCCGCTAATGAGAGCATGCCCAAGGAGAGTACACCGACTGTGGGCTCCGCTCAGCGTGGAGGTGATAGAACTTAATTTCCCTCGGATTTCTCAGCGGCGGCTCGTGTCTGCATTGTTGTGCTGCGTGGAGAGATTATCGGATTATCACACAATATGGAGGAATGTTGAAGAAAGGAAAAAAACCAGGAAGACTTTAAAAGGATGAGATTCTCTCCACTCGCAGGAAGGGTAACTGTTTAAGTGTGTGTGCTTGCTTTGTTTGAAAGAGCTTTCCCTAACAAGACACCAAGACACTGCTTGCTCAGGCATTTTAACTGAGTACATTTAAATGACTGCAGTTGCTGTGTATTCATACGTATTTGACCTCCGTCCGACCCATGTCTGTATTATACCAAGGCCTTTGCTACATCTCTTCCGTTTAGCAATGAATAGGCCTTTTCCTTCACAAGACATCTCTTTCTCAATTTTCCTCTCTTTCAGACAGAGAAGAATAGAATGAGCAGTCTTGACATCCCCTGTGGGAATGTGAAGGCGGGGGTAGCGAGGGGGTGGGTCTGCTGACTGTTGCTGGAGGCCTATCACCATTAATGGGCTATTGACCCCCCTTGGGTCGGGGGCATGAAGTGACTATTCATCACAGCCACATCCACGTGTCATCATACTCCCCCATGTCCCCCCTCCGCTGCAACCACACAGGCAGATTAGGCATCACGACAAGAGGCGCTCACTGACGTGGCTAAAGCATCTTTCCTCTCTTTCCTCTCCTACCCTCGCTCTCTCTCCGTTTATCTCCACTCCTCTTACCAGTTCACTTCCCAGAACCAATCCCATCCCCGTGCATCATTCTCCTTCCAGCAGTCATACACAACCTGAACTCTGGGTGCACTCTTCTCTAATCCACCACCAGTCTTATCTCTGCTCAGGAACAATAGCCACAGAGCAAGCGCAGCTCAGAACCGCAGCCTGCAGAAAAATAGCTCCTCTCCCACAAGGCTGTTGGGCCCCTCTGCATCCAACAGCATCAGCCAAGCAGCCTCTCGCCGCTTCCATTAAGTCCTGCTCGATGCCTCTCGAGAAAAGATTCCAGCATCTGTGTGTTTGACTTTCGTCCAAATGGAATTTCTATTTCTGCAGTTCTATCGATGACGTATCGCATCTGCAATGGCTGCCGCCTTTTCAGTATACTGATCTACTGCTTGTCTTTTTGTTTTTGTTCACTGAGACGCTACGTAAGTTAGCTTGAAGGGCTACTCTGTGATTCATGTAGGTTAGACAGGCACCTTTACAAGCTTCTGTCCCCATTCATCACCTATTAATGAGCTTTCACCTGAGTCCTAACAAGCTGTAATTGCAGTTGCGACCAACATGGGATCAATGGTGCGGTCCACACAGTGGCTCCTTCAGGGGCCAGTCATTTACATAGGTAAGGCATTGGCAGTGTTACACAGTAAGGCAGGATCTAACCACAGGGAGTCCCTTTACGATATTACATCATCCCACGTTAAACAGTAAATCCAGCTAATTAGTCATTACTGAAAGCCAGACTTGGTTAATTAGCGATCTTCTCAGCAATCACAGGAAACGCCATTCCTTATTAAGCTTGTCTGTGTTTTGGACTTGACCTCAAGCTGTGTCTAAAAGGTTGAATTCAACTTTTGTTATTATACTCCAGTGTGGAAGATTCTGCTGGAGCCATTGGTAGCAACATAATACAGTATACACGATTATGTTGAATTATTATGATATCACAGATATCACCGTGATTATCTATCAATGCAGAGAGCAGGTCCTCTTCCACAGAGCCCGCCATGTGGCCTTACTGTGTTTCTACAATAGCCAAGAATGGACAAACAGTGGCTCTGTTGTGACTCACCTCAGTAAATCTAGTTAACATTTCTAAACTGTGTTTCTTTGGACAGAACCACTCAGTCTAAGCAAATCTAGTCATGTCATTTCAGTAACCATAACTGCAGCTAACTGTGCTGACCACAGCAGAGCCGAGACTCATTCAGAAGCTGGATACACTCACTTCCTCACTTTGACGCTGCTCATTATCTTTGTTTAGGCTGAGAGGATTTTAATTACCGGCCTTTTTGTTTAGCGAACATCTATCTAGAAGATGAAGTAGATGGACCGACTGAATTAATCCTAAAACTGACAGCAACAATAAAGAGCCAACATCAGCTGACCCTTTTATAAATGTTGTCATGCAGCCGTCATGTCTTTGTTGTTTCTCTAGGCGTTTTTGTTGCCACCTTTTGTTAAAGTCTCAGTAGTTTAGATGAATTGAGTCATATTTTAGGCAACTAATCGGTCCACAGAACCAGGCTAACTTGAGCATTCATTTGTCTTTCGCATTGTTTACTTTTTATTTGTTGATTAAAAATTAGATTTATTTAATCATGGTTCTTGTTTTCATAGATTACTTTTATTTATTTTATTCAGTAGTCAACAATTCTTCATAGTTTTCATTAAAAAAATTAACGAAATTGAACTTTCAAGTGCGTTCATTAGCTGCTGGAGATGGAGAACCTTTGTACTGCTGTGCTTATTTATTATTCTCACCACTCCCTCATTCTGTGTAAGTCTCCCACTCTCTTGTTGTTCCCATCACTCTCCCCATTTCTGCCGCAGTCTCTTTGTTTATTTCTCCCTCAGTGACGAACTTGCGTCACCTGCCTGTCTTTAATTTTCAAAATGTCCCCTTTTCTCTATTCACCTGCTGTTGTTCTTTGTTTTAGTTTTTTTATCCATCTCCCCTTTTTGCCTCCAACGCTCCCCTCTCTTCTTCTCTCTCTGTCTATCTTACTCTTGCTTCCTTCATAACCCGCCTCCCTCTTGTTTTTCAGATTTGTGTATGTTGTCTCTTTAGACTTATCCTCCTCTGCTCCAGTGGGAGAATGAATCGATATACATGTCAGCTTGTGAGGAAGAAACTCTTCAGCCTTAATTCCCTCAGGCCATCTGGTCAAATGGCACACTTACGCATAGACAAGTACACACACCCACACTGGCTTGCCTTCACTAACATATGTGACTGGCTACAAAACTTATTTTAAAGTTCTATATTTTCTTCTTAACGTCTTGTTTGGGAACAAATTAATTGCGGTTTATTTAAAGTCCATTCAAGCCTTTTTTAGAAATGCTCTGAACTCCGGATCTTTTCCAGAAATGATCTGTAAGGGTTTTTGTGAAAACGCTAATGTACAAGTCATTTTCCACAGACATTCCCTGGAGTTTCTCCTGCCAGCCTCGCTAGAAAAAACTCACTGCAAGCGAGTGGGTCAATGACGTTTCTAACACGCGCTGCAGACAAAACAGAAAAAAGAACACAAATATTTCAGATGTGCCATGAACATAGAAGAACGTTTTTTAAGCATTTTGTTAAAAGGACCGACAACGTTTCAATATTCTGTAAACAAAAACACAGGATCTCCGCAGCGGAATTAATTTGTTACGTCCTGTCTCTGCCTGCTGCGCCGCCCCTCTCCAAGACACTCGGGAGATGTCTGTGTTGTTGTGGACGTGTCAGACTGAAGAATCTCTTGCTGCGTTGCTCATAAGTGAAAAGCAAACTGCGGAGAATGCCTGGACACCATTGTGCAGACATTTTCTGCAGTTCATGTCTGAAAATGGCTTTGGATAGATTTTGTAATGTTATTTCACAGGGGTTGCACAGCTCTTTCGGTCTGCTTTAAAGCGCCACTCAATACATTTGTCTTTCATGAAGTATGGCTTCTAGCAGAAAAGACATTTATAAAAAAGCCCAATCCAAAACTGGGTGAGTCAAGACCTAAAATACTCATCTCTCTGGGCTAAAGCAGGAATACTTCCCGAAACTCTGTGTGTGTGTGTGTGTGTGTGTGTGTGTGTGTGTGTGTGTGTGTGTGTGTGTGTGTGTGTGTGTGTGTGTGTGTGTGTGTGTGTGTGTGTGTGTGTGTGTGTGTGTGTGTGTGTGTGTGTGTGTGTGTGTGTGTGTGTGTGTGTGTGTGAGACAGTCGGGCAGGCAGAGGCCTCGGAGTGTCCCCACCACAAGCTTGGCACAGTGTGAGCCAGGAGGAAGCAGGAGACAGAGAGAACAAATGGCATGGCGGAGTCTGTTCCGTCTGCAGGAGGCTGATGGAGACGCAGCAGCACACAGACACACGTCTTCTCCTCACAAATGGACAGACCTGTCATGTTTACAGAGAGACAGTGCCAGTGGCTGGCCAAATCTATGCTTATTGATTGCAGACACTGTAAATATCAGATCGAGAGTGAAATGTTGAAATTGTGGAGGCTGTTAAAAAAGAAGAAATTATAATTTATTCCCTTTTGAGTTTGACTATGAGACATGAAAATGTTATCAGAATGAAAGATGTGAGCACAAAGCTGGCAGGCTTGATTTGTCTTGGCTCAGAGGAACCATTCTCCCAGAGGTCTGTGGGGAGCAGTTGACGGCAAGAGTCTCCTCTCAGCTCCACTCACGGAAGCAGAATGACACTCAGTAGTAGCAGGCCGCCACGGGTCAAGGCACAAACACCTTCACTTGTCAGCCAGCTCTTTGACTGATGCACAATACCTGTGGGTGGCCTCTGATACAGCTTGAATCCCTGGATCAACATTTCTTGCACTTTGCAAACCCGGCCAGTCAAACAGAATGAAACCAAAGCTGCAGAAATATGTCATCGCTACATAGAGGCTTTTCTGCAGAGGCTTTGTTAATCAAACCTGCAGCCTTTGTAAATGTGTGTCCTCATTGGCGGGGCCATTGTCGCTAGGCTAGGTTTACTGAAGTACATTTAAGTATTAGCTGTCATAAGCAGTTCAGCAATATGGCCTGAGTCTCTTTTTATTTCTATATAATGTGTAAATTTCAGTTCCATATTTCACTGAAGCCAATTGTCTGCTGATCAGAAAACCCACTAATATCTTGCTTTTGTCTGCAGTGGGAATGTTAACAGTCTGCATTCATCCCGGGTCAGTAGCCACAAGTTTTAAGGGGCTCTGACTCCCATCGTCCAATCTGCCTCAAATGATAACGGCTACCGGGTTTAAGATTTTTCTGTAAATGGGACTAGACATTTCTGTAAATGGGACTAGACTAAAGGGGAACAGACAGAGCAAATCCTTGAAGCCTTTGTTTTTTTTGGCCATTGTGTTCCTAGGGTGTAAAGTCAATCGCATTTAATCCTTCACCTCTGCACAAGAGATCCCCTCAATCAAATCCAGATATTCACTGTGCCCCTGTAAGCGCTTTGCAGCAGCATTGTCTCTCGGGCTCAGTAGGAGTGGGCGAGTGGCAGTCAACAAGGGAGTAAGATAAATCAGTTTTTAGTTTTACATATTAGAAGCTTTAGCCTTTGCAAAAAAACAACACATTGTTTCCTACTTTCTGGCAAGTGCAACCACTCTTTATTGGTTGGCGAGAATGGAAGAGGGCGAATAAGACAGGAGTGGTCTAGATGACGAGGGCTTGATGGTCAGGTCACCCTTTTTTTATGCAGCAGGATGCATCTGCCAGGTTGGTTGCGGTTAATGTTTCTTGATTTAATCCAGAGCTCTCTTCCTGCCCTTGCAGAAGCCACGATAATATGCCCAGAGGCCTCCTCCTGCAGTAAGTGGAACAGGAGCCTCTTTGGATTTATTGCAAAGAAAATATTCATCTCTCTCCCACAGGATTAATCTCTCTAGTTCATGAACCAGAGAGGAAGATGATAACAGGCACTGGATCTGTCACTTGTTTTAGAGCTT
Source organism: Pleuronectes platessa (assembly GCF_947347685.1). Lineage (NCBI taxonomy): Eukaryota > Metazoa > Chordata > Actinopteri > Pleuronectiformes > Pleuronectidae > Pleuronectes > Pleuronectes platessa. The sequence continues at coordinate 11,993,331 of NC_070626.1, forward strand.
AGCGCTTTTCCTTTGCTGCCTGGGATTTTGTATTTTAGCTTGCATGTGGAAACCGACATTCAACTGAGGCATGCTCTGCATCTGAGGTTTTATGACAGCCAGTATCTATGTCCTTTCTCATTAGGGAGAAATGGTTTTGAGCTTGAATGCAGCTGTTTGCCTCTCAACAGTGTGCTCCGCTGTCCCCGCACTCATCTTTTTTAGTGGCACTAAACAGATGGTTGCGGTCAGGGCTGCTGCTGCTGCCGCTACATGGCTGTTGAAGCCCTGTTGAGAGCAGCACAATCCTGCAGATTTGCTGTTGCTTAAAATACTTGAAACATCCAGAACTTTAAAAGGACAACAGAGTCTTTGTAGCAACATTGGATGCCTTGAAATTTCTTCTTTCCTCCTGATTGCCGAGCGTGAGTAAATAGGGGGAAATAAATGTTGCTTTTCAGGGGCTTGAATGAAGGGGTTGCAAAGGCCAAGTCAACCAAGGCAAAAGAGAGGAAGTGCAGAATCTGGACAGGAACTCTGACATCCGGGGAGGTATGAGGCACATCAAGGGAGGGTGTGGTGCGTGACCTCTCACCCTTAACAGAGGCTAGAGGTCAAAGACGGAAGATTGACTGCAGCTGTGTTGCAACATGCAACCCTGCTGCCATGCCAATCACTGTAATTAGCCTAGACAGATGTGTCCCCACCCACTTTAGCAAACATGCTTTAACAGGAGCTGACAGAATGAAAAGAGTGCAAGGATGGAAGGAAACAAGGAAGAGAAGGGAGGCTACAAGGAAAGGAAGCCAACAAGGCTCCTATCTCCCAGAACAGGATTCTCAATCCACTGCAGCAGTTTATCGACTGCAGCCTCCTTATATGAAAGCATTCTCCCCACAAGATTTACTCACCACCTCAACCACCTCACCCTGAATGCCCCCCGTAAAGAGCTATTTGTTCTTCTGCTGGAGAGGTAGGACATAATCATGCCGAGATCTCATAATACCACGTCTTTTAACTGCCAAGATCAAAGAGTGCGAGTTTGCCTAATGCGGGATTACGCAGAGATACGGGACCCGGCAGCCACCTCACCTCGCTCCTCCACCACCACCACCAGCGTGGTAGCTCCATTAGGCTCTACGCATTGCTCATTTTTCCGCAAGAGCTCCCCTGGGCTAAGAGGCAATTATGCAGCAGTGTGGCATAATATTTCATTCGCCTCACATTGCATTACTCGATGGTGGTAGCTGGCCGCTAACAGCTTCATGTGGCCCAGGAGGATGGGTGCAGGCTGCTAACAACTTCATATGAGTGGAGGGAGATTGAAGGGGGGTGAAGTTGGAACAGAAGAGGAGGGGAGAGAGTTCTCAAGGGCATGGCGCTTCATTAGAAGTCAGGTCTGTTTCACCTCTCCGTATGGAGAATGAAAGGATTCAAATGCATCCAAGTTAAGGTCCAGTCATGTTAAGTAGGTGAATAAAAACAAAAACAGGAATTCAAGCACTTAGTTTAAGATTATGAACCTAGCCTACAAAACGAAAGTTTTTCAGGAAATCTCTTGAAAAAGTAACATGACAAGACAACAAAGCCCCAGCAATTATTCTATATTTCTAAGAAATGCAATTTTTAAAGAATATTTCAAATCTCATATGCACATATCATTTTTCAGCTTCCTTTAGAGCAGTGTCCAGAAATAGAGGTCATATTCATGATTATCTATATATTCATGGAAAGTATGGACACAGCTTCATCTACGGACAAACCAGAGATCTAGTAATGTCTTTAAAACAGAGAGAACTGGTGCCTGTATCATCAGGTTGCATCAAGGAAGAAGAAAACATACAGGGCTCATTCTGTAACATCAAAAATAAAAACCATTATGCCCTCATTAGTTTTTCACCTGCCACTGTGATAGATATAATCCCTACCACATTAAGTGACTTGTAGCTTTCTGGTCCATCGATTCTGGCACGGCTCTCTCACTCCCCATCTTTGGATGAGTGACACATGCCACAGAGTAGCTGACAGATTGAGCTTGGAGCTGCTGAGTCCAACATTTTCACTATTATTGTTTTAGTTTAGAGGAAATCTCTGGCCTCCGTCTGGGTTTATAAAATAATGTGAGAATTGACCATCTTGCCATATTTGACAGCACTGTAGATGTAGTACGCTGATGCTCGTCAATGGCAGCCCATTCAACACTTTTGTCCAGAACTAGATATGTTGACAACATTTGCACAGAATACAATCAAAAAGTTCTAAAGAGAGTAAGGCTCTTTTTGCAGTTGCACCTTCATCACAATAATTTGTGCCTCACCAGTGATAAGGTTAAGGTGATTGTTTGATACGTCGTCTGTTATTTAGTTATTTCATTTAGTGACTGGTTGTGGAGTTTTTGGATGCTAAGTTTCGTTCCCACTTTTGGTTAGACCTCATTTAGAAGTTCACAAATACTGTCCACACTTTGACTTTTAGAGGTGTCATTAAGCATAATGAAATGTTGATATATTGTAATGTATGACGGTTACAGAATATTAGCACTTTGAAGCACTGTTTGGTGTGCCAAAAAAGGGGATGTTTTAATGTTGAAATAATTTAACATTTTAATTTGAACTAATTAGTTTAAGGGGCACTAAATGTTTACTATGGTGTTCATAGACATGAGGGGTAAACAAAGAAACAGGAAACTGGTGCTTTCTCCTCACCTCTGCTCTGTCAGAGCAGGCTTGTGTAGCCTGAGGCGAAGCTGTTCACTACTGATGTACGATTTTTGCTGAATTCACGAAGGTCCGTGTGTGAGCTCTACTCTCAGGTCTGCCTCTTCCTGACCTCTCTATCTTCTGTCATCAGTAAACTATCACCTCATGTACGAAGCTCCCTTCCTTATCAATCACACGTCCTATCAACAATCACCTTCTACTGCTAGACCACCACTGTTTGGGGAATTTAGACTTGACTGTTAATGGATGGCTTCATTAAATAATTTACAACTCAGCAACATGATTTATTAATGATTTATATAAATTAACTACATTATTTGACTTTGACATAGGTCCATTGTGTGTCAATTTGTCAACCTTTAAATATTGTTTATTACCAGCCATACAACCTGAGTCTACAAGGTGAAGTATTTGTGCCTCTGAATCTGCAGTCTGATGTCATCAGCGATATATTGTTATTTTGTTCCTCATTCAGATAAGTTCTATATAAATATCGTCGCCCATTAATTGCATTACGTTTTATATGAGAAATGTATGCGTCATTATTTATAAAATGTGTTCCTCTAGTGTCTCGTAAATTCCCCTGCTGTCATAAATCCTCGTTTCTCATATATGCTATTATGAGTATTATTTTTTTTCATTGAGCCGTTTTCATCAATATTTATTTCAGGCACCCAGCATTAACCACCAGTCTTTCTCCTTGGTCGTAGAAATCCGATCTTCTGGACGAGCGCAGAAGGAAGGATCTGTGAAGCAGCTGCCCTTGTATGACACGCCATATGAACCAGCCGAGAACGGCGGCGACTCGGACCATGAGCGCTCGCGCTGCCCAAGAGAAAGCCGACTGCCCCAGGACGATGAACGACCTCCCGAGGAGTATGACCAACCCTGGGAGTGGAAGAAAGAGCGGATTTCCAAAGCGTTTGCAGGTACGATGATCACTGCAGAGAGACAGTAAAGTCAACTTTATTATACCCAGTCATAGTAAGTTTAAATATCCATTGACATAACATGCAACACAAGGAGAAATAGCTCAAACAAGCCAGTATCTTACTGAATAGAATAAAAAGACACTTGAAGAAAAATGCCTAATTATTTAAAATGCTGTTTTAAATTTCTGTGTACCTGTTGTTTAACTGTAAGAAAACAAGCTTTTTTCGATCCAAATGAACACAATTGATTTTAACTTAAGCAATTAAAGGTGTAAGTTATAATGTCAAAAATTGAGACAGTGAAACTGCTTTTATGTTAAAATTCACATTATCAATGCCTGCTTTTCAATAAGGGTTTGCTGGTTTCCATTTCAAGATTTTAACACATAAAATCTGAAACCGTTTCTGCTCTGCTTAACTAACCCAAGCCTCTGTCTTTTTCCAGCTCTAACAAATATGATTGTTGCTTCTGACAGGCTTGATGGCTCTGCTTCTGCTGCTGCTTTAAACTCTCTAAACACTGTTTTTTCATTCTGTGTTTAAACATCAGATAAGTTCACTTACAGGTGTCCAGCTGTTTCGATCCAGCTGCTGTCTGTTTATGTCTGTGCTGCTCGGGGGGAGCATGATTGGTTGTGCAGGTGCATGTAGGTGCAGGTGTTATTCACCTTGTTTTGGGAGCTTCAGCATGGCTAACACAGCCATAACATCAAACAGGGCTGTTCCTGGACACAATACGGCTTTGGAATATAAATATGCAACCCAAATTTAAAAAAGAAAAAAGATATGCCAAGCCTTTTAACTGAACAAAGAAAATCAGCAACCCTTTATCTCCATCTATTTTTCATCGTCCCTTTTCTCTTTATATTTTTTTCTTTTTATCCTTGACCAGCTCTGCTTTGTTATGACTGCATTAGCTACGAGGGCTCTGTAAGTGGCACTGGATCAGGTCCCCACAGAAGAACGGACTGCACCTCTAAATCCCTCACAGGTACCGGTGGAGATGGGGCTGGGGGTGTGTCTCTTGTCTGTCTGTGTATATTCATGTTAGCACTGTGACACTGATGACTTTCCAGCTTGCACTGAACCTTGTGGTGTGGGATTTAATTGTTACGTAAATCTTCAGCATCTCTGTGAAATATGGCTCGTCACATGTGGAGCTAAGTTGTCGAATGTGTTTGAGCTTTATAGAATCTTAAAATTAAATATCATTGAGTGAGACACTAAATGAAAAGATCGTACAATACATTTTCATTGTTTGTACATCTATGTTCTTTTATTATAATTTCTACATATATTTTCTTTTTCAAAGTATAGATTTTACATGGCATTTCCAAAAAGCTCTGTGTCAACAATTTTTCATTACAATACAGAGTTTGACAGCGTAATAATATAATCCCCTATGGTTTCAATGTGCTGATTGACTCATATGGGGAGTGGGGACTGCTTTAATAATAATAATACATTTTATTTATACCGCACCTTTCATACATAAAATGCAGCTCAAAGTGATTAAAGAATAATTATATCAAAGACATGAAGTAAGATGGATCAATAAGAACACATTAGCAATAAAAAAAAGACTTAAAAACTAGAAAAAGTTATAAACAGAAGTAGCTTGTCTGATGTGTTGGGAGTTTAAATGCCATTTTATAAAACGAAAATTCATTAAGCTCACAGATTCAGTCAGTAATTCATGTTGACTGATGTAAAACATCAAAATATGATGCTACAAGTTCCAACTACCTTGTGTTCGTTGATTTTAACATTACTATCCAAAACCATCAGAAAAGCCCTGTATGGTTCTAATATGGCTTTTTGGCTCTCTCCATAAAGTGGAGAGAGACTAAGATGATGCTGAGGTGGACTCCACTGTAATATATAATATATTTGAATGTGTGTCAAGTCTCTTATGTGGCATTAAATGGTAGCAAGCTCATGAATCTCATTTGTGGGAGAAGAAAAAGAGGCACAAGAGAGTGTTCAGTTTATACCTGCAGGTGATGTGGGCATGTTTTAATAGCAGCCCTTCTCTTTACTCTTTAAGATAAAGTCACCTCTAAATCTGTAAAATCATTTTTGGCTTGTTTAGAAGAACAGAGTTAATGATGTGAGTGATGGAGTTACTGCGATGTCTCAGCAGTTCTGACTAACAAAGAACCCATTCGTGTTTGGACAAGCTCAATCAAACTATGACATGTATTTGTATATTGATCCATCACCTCTCTAAGTTTTACTTGTGTTTTTTCCCTTAAGTCCTGTTTCATGTTAACGTCTGTGTATTGTAGCCACTGAGGTCTTCACAGGACTCACGCTGCTCTGCCTGTCATTAGTTAAATAAGGGATGCTGCATTCTTAATCACTTTCCTTCTTGCCCTCATTATTTTCCTGTCAAGCCGCACTCGGAAGAGTTTGTCTAGGGTGCTATTTACTAACACATCCATCTTACAACCTCCCCAAGGAAGGCACTGTCCCTCTTTTGATGATGATTAATTCAATTTCCATTGGATGGCGAAGTGTTGGCGGGGAATTCGGGAGCTAAGTCTTTAAGTTCTCTTTCAAAGAAGAAAGCGGCAGAGCAAAAAGCCCTTTGATTAACAACACGTCGTCCTCGCTCCTGGTTATGTTTCATTCAGGCAGGAATAATTCTTCTTTACTTTGGAGACAGAAAAGAAAGACGGATGAGAAAGACGTCTGTGGGAACAGCCTTGTCAACAGAGGCTTGTTGGTATTTGTGGATCCAGACATCAACAGGCTTAGAGAAAGTTTCCCACCTTTTAAGTTTTTTATTCTGTGTGCATTCTGTCTGCACCTGATGCTCTGATCTTCCCTCCACTGTCAAGAAGGTACACACTGCTCCAGCATTTAAATCCACTTGTGAGCCTTCTCTGACAATCCCATAATTCCTCACTTCATAAGTCATACCTGTGTCATAATCTTGTCCTGAGAAGTTACATGTTAAACAAAACGAGATGTCCATGTCGTCTTTGATTATAAAGCAAGTTTTAGCTGCTATATAAATAATATGAAATAAATGCTGAGCAACCTCAATATTTTCTGATGCCCCAGATAAAAAACAAAACTTGACATTCAAAGGAAGGATTTCGGTCTAAAAAAGAAATTGATGTACGACAAGAACACATTCATAGTGTAATTACTCATACTGCTACAGGGGGAGAAAAAGTTTTCACCCCGCAGGTTCAACTTCCACTTTACCAAACCGCTCATGTTTCTCTGAGTGGTCAGCACATGCTCAACATTAACAGAGGCTGCTTTGTATGAGGATTGTTCTTTGACTCTTCTCATGTTCTTTATGTTCTTAGGCCTGTATTCTGCTTTCGATATTAAATAGTCCTTGTTGAGTTTGTTTGTCACTGGCATTTAGACACTTGTACCACTCATTATTTAAGTTCTGGATGTTTTCATTTGTCTCATTTATCCCCGTTTTGATTTATGGTTAATAACACTTCTTGGTCAGCCCACATCGCTCACGTGCGGTGTGAGACAGTTTTAATTATTTGCTCCACAGGCTTTACTTATACTTTATCACACATTTCTCCGATGAACAACTAGCTCATTGTGTTTATTTGTTTGATTTTTGATTGCTAAATCTAACAATACTGCTACTGATGATGATTTTCGTGCAGACTAAGAGTTGGGTTACGTACAGTTTTTATGAAATTTTACACCAGAGTCATGAGGTCGTGGGCTTTACAATAAGAGTGTGAGACGTCTGGACATGTTTGCTCTTGTACCTAAGGGATCCAGGTCGGGCTTTGATTTCACGTTTGATTTAGAGTCTTATTCTATGTTTTACTTTGTTTAGTTGAACCCTGTAACTAGATCTCCACAGCAGTAGAGCTGTTTCTATAGATACGCTCTGCATTGGAGCCCTCAGGAGAAGAAGTATATATTATTTTATCAAGTAAAAGCTCAAAGTGAATTTACATTTAAATCGGAAAGTTGAAACAAATCTACGTATATTTATCTATATATCAAGAGCAATTTGTCTTATGTCTTACAGTCAGAGGAGGTTTAGCCATTTCCCCGGTTTAGTAACTCCATTGTTAGGTCTCTGAAGAACTTAATTTCCTTCATTCTGTTCCTATAGTTTTTGAAGCACTTTATGACTGTGTAATATCCATGACTAACGGGACTGTTCACTGTTTGGATTTTGGAGTCAGATCAAAACCTTCACAGTTTATATCCCAACAATTACGGAGGAAATGAATGTGTCTGCAAACTAAGTAGTAACAGATAATGAAAAAAAGATGCACAACCTTATATTAAACCTTGGTGTGTGTATACATAATACATAAGTGCAAAGTGCTGCCTTCCCTCCATGCTATAACACAATAATGCAATCTGCAGAGTATTTGTCTTCATTACAGATAGTGGAAGGGCAGCAGACTAATGCTCCTGGCTACAGCCCTTTTTCCACAGTTGTCCCTATCGCTGCCTGCACGCTCGCCTCTTTACAACACTTGGTCTGGTGTTATTATTCACTGTAGGGCTATCTCCTGACAGGTATGCAATGGAATGTAAATTCCCTGCCTTGTTAAGGTGCTGGGAGGCTGTGTATTTGCGGTTTGGTTAATCACTCATCCCGGCTGTTGCCCCCGCCACCCTTTCTAGAGCGAACACACACACATACACCTGCCATAGCCTCCTTCCTTCCTCCCTGAGTAGGTGATGGATGATCCTGAAGGTGAAGAGTTGGAAAGACAGTTTTGAATTTGACCACATTAAGAAAGTGTGCTCGCATGACCATCGGTTTAAGCCTGCACCCTTTGGGGAACGCATGTGGCACACTCACTCACGCACCCAGACACGGACACACCACCATGGGAAACTTGAACCTCGTCGCAGCAGGAGTGGGCTTGAGAGCCATTGTTACTTAATCTCCTTGCCCTCTGTTACCTCCTAGTAACTCCTTTCACTCTGCTCCTGGCCAGCGGGGAATGTGTGTTTAACGGTGGAGATAAGAGAAGGTGCCGTCTGAAGTTGCTCCCTCTGGTCTCGGGGAGCTTTATGGTTTTTTAATGAATCTTCGCCGGCTTAACGACTCAGAAATCTGAGGCTCATGTGTAATGTCCCAAAATAAATAATTGATTCAGTTCCAGTCCTGCACTGGTTATTTGCGCCAGCTGTTTTGTTGGTGCCATGGTTCTGTCTCTCTCTTCGCTTGGACGATCCAGTCTTCCCCCCCCCCCCCCGACGCTGTCTGTCACTCAGCGACTCTGGCTCATCCTCCTGTCCTCTGCTGAAACGCCCTGCTGATAACCTTCCTGACAGCCCTCTTTCTTGGGCCTCAAATGTGTGCTGCCGTCTTTCTCTGGGCGCCGCCACGGGTGTTATCTTCACTCACACACATTGGTCACACACAACAGCACTATAAACCTTCCTCACAAAGTATAGAAGCAGCGCATCATCAGCGGCCAGACGTCCCTCCTCCACCACCCCCGTCCCCCCTTTTATAAAAGAGTGAGTAAAAGGCCTCGCTGTCATCTCATCCCATTCCTGTGGCACTTCCATTTTTTTATACGAACACATGGTCTTTCATAACAGATATTTGCTTTGAAAGAGATCTGGACCGTATAATGTGATGGATACAGTATGAGGAGAATTATGAGGTGGCATTTTACTTCCCCCCCTGAGTATTACACAGTTGTTATATGCAATGATTCCGGTGCCGATGGAAAAAACACGTCTTCAGAGGAGGCTGGTTGTTTTGTTCAGAGCTTTTCCTGCTCATAATGTGCGGCATAAACATCACAATCTTCCGGCTTGTATTGAATATGCATGCAATTAGCCAGCCAAATTAAGCAGAACTAAATTAAATGGCGTTGGTGGAAACAAATGTAGTTGGTGATTTATGGTGCTGCAACTGTTTACAGTGATGTAGTGCCATTGGCTAATGAAAAGCCTGGGTAAACAAGCACCTGGCTTTAAAAATAGATGCGCGCCTAGAAGAACAAAGGGAAGGTAAACTCGGATAAAAACAAACAAACTGTGGGGTGGCTTTAGCTACTGTTCAAGTGCTGTCATATAATTAATCAGCTGGAGCATATGCAGCTCTCTGAATGCACATACTCAAATTGGCGGTAAATCAAGCTGACGTCACGCCAGAATCGTACTTATCCAAAGCTCACTGGACATCTGAGTGAAACATGAAGCTGGATCTTCCTCTTCCAAGTCCTAACAAGGCCATGTTTGTATAGTAAACCTGAGTGACGGGGCGCTTTGTCGAATTCAGAATCGTTAATAGCCTCTATTCCTATGTCAACAGCAGGCTTTGTGTACTAATATGGATTGAGGATTATGCAGATGAGAGATAGCATATAGATCCAAATGAAATCAGATTAGATGACAAAGATGTGGTAATCTTTGGACGTATTTACATGGTCCTTTAGAGAAAGTCATTAGGCTCGTTAAAATCTCTGTGTTCACTTTTCAAAAAGGATGAAACAATCATGCCATTTATCACAATAATCCAAATCAGATCCTTCAGATTGTAGAGGGTGGTCATGTATCTGGACAGTGTCTTTCTGCAGTTCCCTTTTTTTTTAAACAAGTGCAGTGTCTGTTTTAACCTGCCTGTTAGAAATGGGCTGCTTACTTGTCCTATGGTGATACTGGTTGAAGCTTTTTTCAGAAAATATTAAATTGACCTGCAGTAATTGAGAAGCAGCCAGTAAAGACCTGCTGCACAGAGCCCTGAAGCTGAGAACCAGTTGTCATCACCGAACTAACATTGATGTCTCCCAGCCCCTTCTGCTACAGGGCCTCCGTCACTGTGTTAGTTAAAATGTTAATTATATTGAATGTATCTTGAATCCAAATCAAACCAAATCCAACACTGCACTACCTTGGGCCCTGAACAATACACATGCAAAGTGTGAAGCTTATGAATTTATAGACATTTGTTCCAGAAAAGATTCTGGAATCCACTAGGAGCAAGGTAGCATATCAGATTGACACGGTTTGATTTTCAATGTTACTGACCCAATCATGCTCCTTCAGAACAGGAAATGTAAACTTCCAGTTTTTTGTCGCTTTTTGTCACTCTGTTCAGGCATGCTGCCCCGCCCCCAAAACTGCAATGCGCTGTGTTATATATTGATATTCAACATATTGAATGTCAAAATCCCACCAAACAGGGCCTTTAAAATACACACACTAAGTGTGAAGCTGCTGGAAACAGACACAGATTTCTGGAATTAGTAAAAAGATGAGCCAAATGACTGAGGAAGGATAGTGCAAAGATGGACTCACCCATTACATGACATGGCATCCAGAGACAATGATAATTCACAAGGGCCTTGGTACTGGCAGCATTTCTGAATACATTCTAAGAGTTTCAGTCAACCACTTTTCTAAAAAGAAAACATCTGGATCGGCTTACCTTAATTTCCACCCTGCTAAATGTAATTTTTCAGCTGTGCAGCCGAGCGAGTGTGAGTGTCATCTCCTCGTCCTCAGTGTGAGGCTGCCGAGCGCAGGCAGCCTTCTGCTCCCCAAACAATTACACGCTAATCTGCAATGTGAAATGAGAATTAGGCTTTTAATCTCATAGGAAGAGAGGCCCCTACCTTACCCCAAAGTAGAGGAAGTTATATTATCTTCCAGAGTTTGTGACCTTCCATCTCCATTCCCCACCGCTCCACCACGGCACAGCTCACCCATCAGGAATAAACGGCAAGCTTCTCCTGCTTCCAGCCACCTTTCTCCAGATTACCCCCCTGACACTGCAGGCCCAGTGATTTAATTGCTTGTCAGACTGAATATTCTCCCGTTTTCTCCCTTCATATTGCTCGCAGATATTGCTTCTCATTAGCATGTCTTGTACCAGCGCCACACTGCAATCCCTCGCAGGGGTTGAAGACAGACAAGTCCAGAAAATTACGCTCGTCCTCCCACTGAAAAGCAGCCTGTGTACCAGCCAGTAAAAAGACTGTGTCACACTAATGGTTGTGAATACAGCTGCATTCTTTTCATCTTAGGCAGCTGAAGTGGCTCTTATTCAACCAAGAGGGGCGTCTGGGTCCTAGTGGAAATCTGACTTTAGAAATCTGACAGAAGAATTTTTTTCAATTCAATGTTAGATATTGAATTATTAGCGATCTTGAGCCCTTGACTAAGAGATACAATCTACAATTTTCCTATGAATCATCATACTGCAAAGACTAATGTTACTTTAATAAGCAAAACATGACCCAGGTTTTAGAGATAGAAATAGGACGGTGTATGCGTGAAAGGGAAATGAGTGGTGGAAGATGTGCAGTAAAAGGCCGGTTAGGAACCGAGGGCTCAATCTTCCATGTGGTCGCCCCAAAAGCATCTTTTAAAGAACCTCTTTAACAAGTTATTGTCGTGTCCCACAGCTTTGAATTCACTATCTTCCTACCTGGTGCTTTTTTCCCCATTGAGTCAAATGAGGCCGTTGTCGCCCGCACATGACTGATGTGACTGATGGAACTATTATCTGTCACACTGATGATTTCAGAGCGCGTTGATGCACTGGAGCGTCAGCGGACACGGAAGGGTTTTCTTGCCAATTTTAACCCATAGTTTAATTTGAATTGTATATTTCACCATATGATCTGATTTATTTGATCTGATACCTTCACTTCTTCTGATTTAATGTATATATTTTTTTTTATATATTCGGATTTTTGGATCTCGACTGATTTTCTTATAGGACTTACGGGAGGTGATGTGCATTATTTGTCTTCCCTTCTCTTTTAGGAAATGTATACAGTAAGAAGTGTCACTGTTTTCTAGGTTTCCTGTTTTTCACTTTAAAGCATTGTCTTCCATTTGCAGCAGCCGTCTAATGAAATCACACTGAAATCAGTTCATCCTAAGATCTCCAGCCCCAAGGACACTCATGTTTATTGATTTCTTAATAGCGGTGTGCTGGAAGATCCGTGTTTGGCTATCGATGTAAAAACTATGTAAATAACAGTCACTGACTCACAATCTGAACCTTCAGATGAACATTAGCAGTGGCTCTCCAGAACAATATATCTTTATTAGCTTTGACTTCCTACACAAACTTTCACTTGGATGGTGGAAAAGCATTGTCTCTCTCCATCCAAAGTTATTAAGTATCCTCAGCTATTTAACAAGTGGCCCTTCCTCAGTGACGCCTAATTCACTCTGGTAATACCCTGGGTGGACATTATTTAAGGGGGAAGGCCTGGCGAGTGTCCATTATCAGGATGGATTGCTGCCAGGTTTGTTCCAGTGAAGGATATTGTCTACATTGTTGTTTATTTTAACAGAGGCCTAAGGTCTTCTTCTTTTTTCAAAGCTGCACACTGAGACTAGCAGCAGCAGACAGACAAGCTGATGTAATGTATCAGTGCCTGTCTGTAGCTGAGCTGTAGGCAGTTTTATATTTCTTAGTCTGTACCTTTAAGGCACATGAGACTAAAGTGAGTTGGGCTGGATTTGAGCCTTGTATCTGAGGATACTTCATGTCGGGGCGATGGAGAGGGGAAGGCTTTAAAGGCCAAGCTTCTCAGGTGGGCTTAGGATCCAATCGAATTTTATTGAATTTGAATCCAGACTCATTATGGATGCAAAACCTTTCAAGTCATTTATAACTTTCACGCCTCAGTTCTTTAGTCTCCTTAATCAGCCTGGAACCAGCGATCAAAACCCTAACTTATCTTCCTTTTTCAGTGCTGTTGTATTCCTTCCTCCTCTAGTCTCCAGCTGCTGCTGATTCTTGGATCAGAACTTACTGTAAATACGCTCTCTGTCCCGATGCTGGCATCTTCAGCTCTTATCTTACCTTTCCTCCTTTTTCTCTTTTTCCTCCCTCTGTTTGCTGTCATGCTTCCCTTTCTTCACTCCCTCTGTGGTTGTCCATATATGCTTCCTGTCACTGTCCTGTCCTTCCCTCCATCTCTCCTCTGGTGACCTGGGCAACACTTGCAGTAGAGATTAAAGTGATCAAGGACCTACCATGGCCCCCTCCTGTCGGCCAACTCAACACCAGACCTCCCCTGGTGGAGGAGCTGGAGTCTCCCTCCCAGACACCTCAGCCCTCGCCAGGACAGACGAGCTGTGACCAGCACCACCATGGTGGGTGTTGGTGTTCACATTGTCCAGTGTATTTTCTTCCAGTTACCGTCCCCTCCCGGTCAGTCCTTCCATTGTCCGTCCATCCATCTTCCCAATCATCCATCCATTCATCCGTCACCATCTTCCAATGTGGCTGTCTATCCGTCTTTCTGATTTAATTATCGAATAGTAAAGTATGTGTGTGTTTATGGGTTTTTATTCTTCATTTTAAAGTGTGGTCTTTCAGTTTGAGAGCAGAATTTGTTGATGTAAAATTTGAGATTTTGTAGTTTTCTCCCTCAGAAAGTGTCATGACTTTATTGTGGATGTGTTAGCTTTACTTCTTTAAGAGTCTTGTATCTTTCTTTAACTACTGTAGGTTCATGCCCCTCTTTTAGAAGTAAAGCCAACTCACCGACAAGTTCACCTGGCGCTGTATCGGGATTTTTGACAGACTTGTTGCACAAAAAAATCCATACACAGAGGAAAAACACTTGGGATAAATCCATGAGCAGACGTTTCAGCTAGGTGCGAGGAGAAGAGCTGAAACTGGAGTGCAGGAAATCTGTCCAATCAACAAAATATCTTAGTGCAAGTGCATAGTTTGAGCACAAGCAGAGCAAATCTAAGCACAAGCACGCAATATTTGAGTTCAAGTGCAAGGTTTTGAGAAAAAGCATTACATTAAGTCCTGCTCTCTAACTGAAAGACCATGCTCTCGAATACAGAGAGGAAAAAACCCATGTGTGTTTGCTCCCACTAAGTCATTAGCTGTAACCATGAAAGGTGGGATATTCCTATGAAAGCATTCTTTTAAATGTGCTGGTCGGTAATGACTGACTTAAAGAGTCAACATATTTTAGAGGCACTGTATTATGTGCATTCACGTATTCACTTAGTAATGGCTGCACTTTTCCATCTGGATTACATGTGGCAGAAAATCTCTAAGTCTTGTGCAGGTTTTAGGGCTGAAGGCTCATTAGTTTTAATTGTGCTCAACTGCCTTCTGCATGCGTAATTGCCATTTGCTGTGACCCCCATTTCCTCTTGTCAACATACTCATAACCGTCCCAGATGTCCCTCTGGTTCGCTTTTTTCCACAAGTGGCTTACATGAGCAGATAAACCCAACTCTTTTCAGGCACTGACTTGAGTCTCCTCACCTCAAGTTCAGCCATATTTACCATCTTATCAACCACAATGGACTCTAGTAATTCATCTATTTTCAACCAGTGGTGCCTTTTTGTTGACTTTTGAAGCAGTTCCACACACTCACACTCTGACTGCTGTAATTACCCCTGGAAAAGAGGGACGTGCAGCAGAACTAATGCCTGGAATGGGATTTCCCCTGGCAGAGTGGGACGACTTAGATCCAGGCTGTGTAAGAGGACTCCTCTCTGTGCTGCAGGCGAGGACAGGGCAAGGAGTTGATTTATGTCCATAAATCCATGGGAAGGGTTCTGGTTCCCTCTGTGATGTGAGCGGGTTTAAGATTGGCATCCAGCTGTAAAGTGATCCTCTCTCAGTCTGAGCCAGGGCGGCCCTGCTACATCCTCGGGGTCAGAGGTCACTTCGGCAGACGCAGGGGGGCCGAGTGGCCTCCGTGACCCCTGTGAATACAGTTACTATGCCCTCTGTTGACCTCAGTGTACAGGCAGACCCTTAGTCACACACACGGACATCACTCATCCATTATACACAGAATTGCTTACATGCTCACAACTGGCTCAGCCGTTAAGAGCTAAGCTGCACTGTGTTTATTCAAGGCTGTTGTGTTTAACTCTAATAAAGACCAGGATTAAGAAAAAAATTATATCCTTCTCAGTTTAGGGAAATCTGTCCTATTTTTTTTCCATTATCAAAATTTCAATGAGGCTTGACAGGGCTTATATTACATCTACATATAAATGGAGGCCACTTTTGTTTGAGTATAATGAAAGGCTTTTTCCCTTTGTTTTTGACATGAATTAATTATTCACACTTTTAGACATTTATTTTACCTTCCCCTTCCTCTAATCAACAGTAAGAAGAAGAAATGAAAAGATATCCCGATTTAATTTAGAAAAATAACCGCTAGCTGACACTTGGGTGGGTCATCGCTGCAGAAAACCTAATTACGATGTAATTTGGGGGATTTATACAATAGAAGCAATTATATTCCTAGATGGGGAAATCATAAGGGATCAAACTCCAGAGCTCTAAAAATCAATTATTAAAATCTATCTAACAAATCATTCTTTTTGTTCCCAATACACAACAAAAAAGAAAAGGGTTTATTCAAAGGTAGCAGTTCAGAGGGTTGCTGAGCGCTTCTTCCAGTGTGTAGTGCATTTTAATGAGATGCAAATCTGCTAATCATTTCACACCTTCGAGCTGGAAAACTTAATTTTCCCCTCACAATATAGCAGCTGACGGCTCGCCTCGCCCCTCAGACTCGTCATTGTTTTTGATAGGAGAACGATTAGTAAATGAGAATTAATTATCCAGCTTAATAGAGGAATTTGTGCAGGAGTGTTCAGAGGCGGAGTTGACAGGTTGTTCAGAAGCCTCAGTTGTGAAGGTAACTTTATTTTCTGTGGCTCCTCCAGGCCCTGCAGTGAAAACAAGCCTGTTGAGAGTGAGGAGGGTGACGCACTGGATACGTTTACTAGTCAGTTTATTGTGCTTTTTTTTACTTCTTCCGAGTTTTTATGGCATTATCACCTTGCCCGAGGAGGTTTCGTTTTCTCAAGGGACTCCTGTGAAACCTGGTGGAAGGATGCGGTACTTCAATTTTTGTGTGGATGCAGATCAGAGTGGACATCCAGGATTTTCTCAATATTTTCACTGTGTTCTTATAGTATAATTCATTGATCTTGATGAAGATATATCTGAGTGTGTGAAGTTTGTTGCCGCTCGATTGAATGTAAGGGAACTGTTGGGCCTTGGTGGAGGTGTGATCTCTACTGAGTACCACTCTAGTTTGGTTTTGTATTATATATTGTTGCGTTGGTCGCAGTGTCATCCCTGAAAAGTCATTTTGACCTCTGTGTTTACCAGCTCCCTCCTTTCACACATTGCCCCTCCCAAACCTCCTCTATTTTCTTTTATACAAGAAGATGTGCGTCTGAAGGCGAAGCCATAAGTCACTGTGTGACTGACATTTCAATCTGAAACACAGATTCCATTTGCTGAACTTAACAGGTAACAATACCGATGACAAACACACACACACAGATACCGCTACCCGTTTACACACATTTCTTTGTGTGTGAGTGTGTGAAGGCATGTGTGTGTTGTCTGTGACATTCGTGCACACTCCTGCGGTCCTGCCTCTCTTAAGCCGCCTCTCAGGCCCTTTGTTCTCCCTCGGCCCAATCCTCTCGTCAATCTCCCGTGGGCCATGTCTGTCGGACTGTGCGCTCCAGAGAATGAAAGGGGAATGGGTTTGTTCCATTCCCATTGATATTCAGCCTTAAAACGTAATTCTGCAACCGTCTGAAGCTGGCGATCGAAGCTGACATGGTATACCCGTCACACTTCAAAATAAAACAAGAGTTTTTGTTCAGTTTGGAGGCTCTCACTCTCTTCACGGTAATACTCTTCTTGTAGAGCTATGCACTCTGCCTGTGGAAAAGTCTCCGCTCTGACAGGAAAGGTTGACGGGGTGAGCTCGGCCGAGAATAGCCACTCAACCGGTTTCTAAGTGGAGGAGGAAAAAAGGTTTAATCAAGGTCAAATAAGGCACTGATTGTCTTGAATTCGTGGAAAGGAAGGAATTAGAGTGTGTTCGCTGGGAGAGAGGTCGAAATGTGAGGAGCTGGGGGAGCTTTAGATGGACTTAGAGATAGTGTGTGTGGTGAAGGCAAGATAGCAAATTCTAACCGTGGATGTTTAGAATACCTGGTAAATGAAAAATACATGTTCAAAGTGTAAATTTATATTTGCAGGCAGGTAACGTCGAGCTATTTAGTTGCAAGAAGCGACACAATCAGTGACAGATGGAGATAACAGATCAAACCTGTCACTGCTCTATCTCTCTGCCATTTGGTGCAGACATTCCACCAATTCTCTCATCCCTCTATCTTTCTCTGTCCTTGACGTGTAAACACACAGAGAAACAGACAAGGCGGAGTGAGGTGAGATGGGGCCAGAGAGGGTGAGGCGGAAAGACCAAAAGAGTAGGTGAGGAGGAGAGAAAGCGCGGAAGGGGCCAGACACACGTATGCAAACAGAAAGAGAAATTGAAAGTGAAGGAAGGAGAAGGAGAGGGCAATTGGCTGCGTCTACATGTTATGATCTGTCAGCGCTGACGGGGATGAGCAGAGCAAACATGCATCTCCCTTTTCCCCTCGGTCAGTTTCCATGGAAACGCTATCTCTCACCCTTACACATATACTGTACACTCATGCCACTCGCACCATGTTCCCGGGAGTCGGCATGTGGTTCTAATGGGCCGCCTGCAGAAGTCGACAACTCATGGGATCTGTCATGATGACTTACATGCAGCACCATTTGAGTGCCTGTGGTCCAAACATCCGACTTATGAGGACGTGAAGCTTAAGCTCACAGTCCTCCATGAGTCTGAGGTCAGAGCCACAGTTTACTCAGCTGTCACACAACGGTGCAATTTTAATTTGTCATTTTAAGTCCCGGCCGTAGCCCTTTAATGAACAGAAGGGCAGAGGCCGAGACGACAATGGTTGCTGGAGTCATTTGGAATAATCACTTCCATGAGTTTATGTTGAGGGAAATGCATCAGTGGGCTCAAGGCCAGACTTTTCAACCTGAGTGTGGAGGTGAAGAGGAGCCCCTGGTGGTTGGAGTTGAAACAACAGCTTTCCTTCTATGTGTGCCCTCAAAGGCAGTGAAGGGAGAAACTCTTAGATTCAGACTGTACAAGTAAAGGTATTTCAGTCAGGGGCTCCAGAAAGTCATCAAATTGATGTGCAAAATCATGAAATGGCAGATGTGATATGTAAGCATAAAAATAATTGCTTTTACAAACTAGATTTTAAATAAAACTTTCTCAAATCTTTATTTAAAATATTCAATATAGTCACTGTCAGATACCTACCTACCTTTTTTGTGATGGCACACTAACCTAAAAGATCAAGGTTTTTTAGGTCAAAAACAACATGAACTGATCATGTGTATATATGTGAAAACATTATATATCTGGATCTAAAAGGTAGAAGGTTAACTTGTCTGCCCATCATCTATCGTCTGATGTCCAATCAGCCTCTGTGGGCAAATTTTGAGGCTTCTGTTGTAGACATTGGATATCTGGACCAAGACTTCTGTGTATCAGTGTACACTGTTTACAGTCGGACTAGTTCAAAGAGCCAAATGTTTCTCCACACAAAATATAAACAGTGATACTTTTGGAGATGTTTTAGGTCCAGACAGCACTTGGTCTAATCTTTATTAACAGCTATCTGGACATAAGTTCATATAAATTAAAAAGCACTTCACACAGACTGTTAACATGTGGGCAGCCAAAGCCAGCTGAAACCTGATTGGCCAAACCAGAAACAAAAAGCAGAAGACTTCCAGACCCAAAATGATGTCCCTTGCCTACAGATTATGCATATTCATATGCTAAATCCGCTAATAGAGATTACCATATCTGCACTGTAGAAAGTACTGTACTAAATTTTCACGATTAAGATCTTAGGTTGCAGCACTGCATCGTAACTGCCTCAGTAGAAGATGTAAATACTAAACCATTCAAAAGCTTATAACTCTTCAAATTCCTTTCAAAGTCCATTGGCAGAAGAGAATTTGTGATTTTATGCGATTTGTATGTATCTTTACACCTCAGATTCTACAGAAGGTCATATGTTTTCCCATTCAGCCCGACTTATAGTAGGCGCAGTAAAATGTTGACATGATGTCTCTTATAACTTGAATTGACTGATGTCAGCCCTTCCACTCAGTGACATATAGGAAGACTTGACAAGCTCACAAACTACACACAGTGTAACGCAATCCTCTGTTTGAAATGCAGACTCTAGACAGTTGCGGGCCCTGTCTCCATCGACAGATCGCAGTGCCTGTCTGTCTGTGCTGTAGCTGCCATGCTCAGATCCAGTAATTAAACACGAGACACAAAACTGTCCATTAGCGACAGAGAGCTGCTATCCAGAAGCTTCAAACTTCACTAACTGCTTCCATCAAAGACTCGGCTTTGATATGTTGATTTTAAACCTTAAAGCAGAAAATAATCTCCAGCTCAAGCTTGGCGTGCGGTTGATGGAGGAAGCTGGGTCTTTGTTATTTCCTGAGATGCATGTCAGTGGCTCTAAATAGGTCTACTCAACACCGCTGGTGATGGGACATCAATTACAGTGATGGATGGCGAAGAGAAAAGGGCAAAAAACACACATGTACACACATCTAAATGGCCACAACGTCACATCAACATCCAACTGTAGAGCTTATTGTTCTTCAGGCCTCCACAACCCTCTCTAACCAGAAGTACACATTCACTTTCACATGTCCTCGTGAACATAATCTCCTCTTTTGTTCTCATGTTAGCTTTTGTAAATAGACGCAAAGGCCTTTTTCCCTTGTGTGCTGATTGGCTGTGAATTCGCCCCATGACCTTCACCAGTCTTGTCATGAGCACAGGTCAGCTCCATCCCCCACATATTTTAAAACAGTTCCCTGTGAGGCTGCCAGGAACTCGTCGTGTCCACAGTTTACCGTGAGAGTTTTGAAAAGCCAGGTTAATGTTTCACTTGCTGGATTTGAACCTGGGATTTGTGTGTTTGTGTGTGTACTATTTAGGACCTTGTCAGAATCATTAGACCTGATGTGGACCAGTCTGGTCCTAATGAGGCAGATCTTCATTTGTTTTTATATTTTAAAAAAGTGACCTTTTTCTTTCCGATCACTCCTTATAACCAGGAAGCTCCGATTGAGAAACAATATCTGTTCTGTCCGGGAGTTTCAGCCACGATGGGCAGCAAAAGTTTCATATATAAATACAAGCAGAGACAGATAACACAAGAAAAACATACTTACATACAGCAAACAAAGTAAAACACGGAACCGACACAGAAACATACGGCTAACCAAATGGTAAAAATCTATTAAATTCAAAAATGAAAAAGCAGATGCTCAAAACAATTACATTGTTTCATGAAAACGGATCTATAAAGATCTCATATCACATACTGTATATATGAAATATGTTCGCCTGCATGTAAAGTAGTTTAGTTGGATAGTTTGGAGGAAGTTCTCAGTGGAATGTGTACACAGTGGGGAAGAATTGATTCATGACTGCTCCATTGTGAATGTGCACATGTTCACTCGGATGAGTTACACAAATTAACTGTGTCTGTGTGTCTGCGCGCTCAGTTCTCACACACTGCTGCTCTAGTTCAGTAGAGTCATGTAACAGCACTTTACATCATAACCTCTACAAATGTCTCCTTCCTCTCAAGCACACTATTGTTTTCAAGTGACATTAAGCCGAAATCTATCTGAAGTGCATTCAGGCGACGTGTTATTAATGCTACATTATCAAAGCTGTGGATATTTTTTTATTGTTTTTATCCATCCAGAATAGAATCTGTCAGCTGATGTATTGTTCTTGTATTACAGTCCAGTTCGATGGCGTGGACAAGTCTCGAATGTCTCCGACCAAGGATGGGAAGAATCGCCCGCTGCAGCGACACTCCAGCAGCTGTCTGGTCAACACTAAAATGACGTCGCTGGACCACTGCAGCTCCTCTCTAGGAGAGCGCATTGACCCCACCATGCCCCTGGAAAGCCAGTTGTGAGTCAGGACTCTGTGTTGTACTGTTACGACTACCACTTTGTGTTCAGTTTGTGCTCAATAGAAAGTTGGATTCTTGTTATTTGTTTTCATTTGTTCTATTTTCGCCGTATTCTCACCATTCTTCTATCCCCTCCTCTCTCTGTTTCCCATCTCTCAATGTAGCTGGTACCATGGAGCGATCAGCCGGACAGATGCAGAGTCTCTGCTCCGGCTGTGTAAGGAGGCCAGCTATCTGGTGAGAAACAGCGAGACCAGCAAGAACGACTACTCCCTCTCCCTAAAGTAAGGACAGCCATTACTAATGAGCCACGTACTGTACAGTATGATTAGATACACAAGTGCACATGATAGCTGGGTGAAGACAAGTAACTGCACAGGCGCCATACAATCTACACACAGTTCTAGGTGGATTATCATATGCTCTGTTTACAGAGGTCCTTGTGGACATATGCCCCAATAGTCTGCTGACTCTGCATATTCAGTACAGTAAACATTTTCACCTTTAAGACTTACATCTTGCCCGTCTGTGGCTGTCCACCCCCCCCTGGTAACCCCTCTGACATTGTCGACTCCTCCAGTATTTGACGGGCCCACATCTCCGTTAATCTTCAGCGACTCCTGATCTCTACAACACACTTCAGGGAGTTCAGAGAAGCAAGTGAGATTGGCTTAGTCTCATCTGACATTTGGTAGAGGTTACGTTAGCTTGAAGGGCCACAGAGGGCTCACATCCTGTTATTTTTTTGACAGCAAAGAAAGAGACAGATTTGGTTTTGGTTTACAGATTTTCACCTCCATCCACTGTCAGGACCAGGGGCCAGGACCCAATGTCAGAAACATATAGCTCACTTTTTGTTATGTCAGAACAGCTGCCAAAACCACTATGAAATCAAATGTGTCTTTTATATTATGTTAGTATTTGTTTTGGCAAATGCTCTTTTCAAATATACTTAATATAAAGTCAATTTTGCAGTAAGAGACCATGTGACATTTAAATAAATCCTGCGACGACCTTCAGATGAGATGAAAATTGTTAATTAGTGTTTGTTATTACAACAGAACTAATGTAGCTGGAGGTCTGAATGTCTTGGCAGCGAAACACAATACTTTTCACTGCTCCATTCTCTTCACATTACTGTAGCTGACTGCTCATCTAACGACCCGTCTTCACTGACTGTGCGACTGCTTCTTCTGCTTTACTGACTAATATGAGTCCTGAACTAATGTCCGCAAGACCAGCTACTGGCTTTGACTGACCACAAACAGAAGGCATTAAATGTCTGTCTCACTGCTTGAGTATGAAGCCCCTGAAACAACCATATTTCAAAACATGTCGACACATGAACAGCCCTAACCAGGATGATGACATTCAAGGTGGCAGAGCAAGGTGGTTTTATTTTGTAAAGCACATTTCATCCACAGAGTTAGATTCAAGGTGCTGTGCAGGGACAGTAAAAAACAACATAGACAGAAAGAACCATTTAAAACTTTTTTTATTCAAAATAAAAGAGATTAAAAAGAGCAGAGGGTGAAAAGATTAAATGAGCTAAAAGAAAAAAAAATCTAATAAATTGAAAATAATACAAATAAGATGGATAGAAATGTGTAAATAAATATAATAATAATAATATAAAATGTAACATTTACTACATCCCCATATCATATATAAAGATACATAAAAGCAATGGGGACCAAAACCATAATGAAATACTATGAACTGCTGTGAACAAGCTTTTTATTGCTTAGTATTCATCCTGAAGGCAATACAGACTACAGGCCTTTCATCAGGATAGTCAACGGCTATTAATCATTAATCTGAAATTGACAAAACTATTCCGTAGATGTGTCTAAAAGAAGCCCTGAGCATAAAGTTCGAAACCACATAAAAAGACAAAAAAACGGATCATATCCCTCCACACACAACTGAGAACCAGTAAACCATGAAGCAGATGTCTGAGTAATGAGGCCCATGTGAACTTGACCTTTGTCTTTAGTGTATGTGGTACAAAATAATACAGGGAGGGATTTTGATAAATGTTCTTCTAATGAGCTCCAAATAGTCTCACACAGCGTATGTGCTATATATGACAGGTGTGTAAATTGCCTTGAGATAGTGTATGTTGTGATTTGTCACTATGCAAATACAATTCAATTCAATTCAGCTCTGGGGCGCCAACACATGATATTATATTATCATATATATTATGATATTATAAGTTTGACAGAATTAATTTAGCCATCTCCGTATTCTAGTGCAATGGAGATAGGAGATGACCCAATGAGGGTTTTACTTTCACAATTGAAATCAATGATAACTGTTATTGTTTGTTTGTTTTCTTTTTTTCAAAATAAGACCAGTCCACACTGGGAAAGTGCTGAAATAATTGCAGCTGAAATATTATCAACAGATTCAATTAAACCAGGCAAAAATCAGAGCATGTGTTTAAAACTGTTTAAATCGTTCTGTTTGATAACGTTCTTACTAGCATTGTATTTACACTAACTCACATCCCCCAGCCGTCCAGCTGATCCTCAGTAACAAGCTGCATGACTGGAGTTTACCTACAGGAAGCTCAATTGAAAGCTCACAGTTACGCTTCATTTTAGCTTTACCATATCTTCGCCACTCACCCGCCCCTCTGACCTGAGGCTACAGTTTGGAGAAACTAAAAGCAAAATGTGAAATGACTTCTGCGACACACATGATAGCTGTTTGTCACACTGGCGAAGTAGAAGAATATTAAAAAAAGAAAAGCCAGGCTGAGAAGGCCGCGTTAGTTTCGGTGCAGCAGAGGTGTTTAATCTCTGTGACTCAGTGGGAAGTGTAGCAAAGGATGTTCTGGACTTTGTAACCAGCTGAGGTGCTTTTACCCCGTCTGCCACGGAGTTGACTCCAGGGCTATACCCTAAAGGTGGTGGATCCTAAAGCCGTTTGTGGGCTTTAGCAGGCTCTGGATATAATGGTAAATTAGTTGACAAAATTGTAAAGCAATAAGCTTCTAATGAGTAATCATTTAATCTTGGCATTGACTTTACTGCTACACACCAAGTTAAGTTGTGTCTTTTTGTTCCTTTGTAATAACACTGCAAACGGGTCACAATTAAGTGCCTTCACAAACTGAATATGTGTCACACCTACAGGACAAGAAAACATTTCCTGGAGGTTTCTGCTTCTCTTTCTCTTTGTGTGTGCATGTTTGTAGACACTGATGTGTGTTTACTCAGATCTCGAGAAACAAGGAGTCTAGAA
Organism: Pleuronectes platessa; assembly: GCF_947347685.1. Lineage (NCBI taxonomy): Eukaryota > Metazoa > Chordata > Actinopteri > Pleuronectiformes > Pleuronectidae > Pleuronectes > Pleuronectes platessa. Next base: position 12,018,053 of record NC_070626.1, read on the forward strand.
AGCAATCAGGTGGCTGGTTCGTGGGAATGACAGGTGTCACCACACTGCAGGGCGGAGGTGATCCTGAGTTCAGCCTGCTCGTACGCCTCCCCTGCTGCCACACTGAAAATGAGTGGGGACCCGATTGGAAGATCCTCCATGTCTGAGGTTGCTGAAAAATGTATAAGGCCATGAGGTGGCACATACGTATATTGAATTATTGATCAAGACAGACGTCGCTAAGACCTCCTGCCTCAAGAGAACTCTGACAGTAGCAGAAAGCATTTTCTGTCTACTGCTCCGTCTTTTTTTCTTTTCACATGCCCCTCACCACCCTACACGCCCATCCTTCCTCTGTTTCATCTTTCTGTGGAGAGAAATCTTTTAGTTGTTTGAAACGTATTAAACCCCTCACAAGTCTCTCAAAGCCCCGTGTCATCCTGTGTCTCACCTCACGAGAGAGAGCCCTGCACAGCTTGTTTCCATTGGCTGAGCAGAGAAGCTGTTAGTGAAAGAAGAGTTTTTCCAACAGAAGCTGTCGGAGCACAGTAAGAGACAGTGATACATAGTCAGTTAAAAGAGCATAACAAATTATCTTTGCATCTGCCATTGCACTCCTCTTCTTTCCTTGTGCTTTTGTGGGGTTTTTGTTAATTGTTTAGACGGATACACACAGAGAAAATATCTGATTTCCTGTATGTGACCCACCTGAGATGCATTACTACACAAATTGAAGCTACACCAGGAAATCGAAGCAAGTGACAAAACAGCATTTTTACTGTACTTCTGCCAAGGTGGTTGTGTTTTCACACCATTCTGTCGGTTGGGTGGGTGGATGGTCCAACGGTTAGATAGTTGGACAACTGGATGGGTGGTTGGGTAATTGGATAGTTGGCTGAGCATGTTGGTTGGGTGGTTTGTTGGTTTGATTGTCAGCAGAATGACGCAAAAACTATCAAGTCGATTTACAGAAAACTTGGTGGTGATGATCGGACACGTGCTAAGAAATTACCCTTTAGACTTTGGCCTGGTTCTGAATGGAGAGTCGGGAAATGAAATCTATGATGTGTGCAATTTGGGACGGATCCAAATGAATATCTAGATTTAGCTGAGGTTAAAAAAAAATCATGGGGGGTTACATTTTTTTCAGCCATTGTACAGCAAAATATAGTACCAGAAACCTGTAACTACCAGCACTTGTAGCTGAGATAATGTGGTTTCTTTAAGGAATCAACAGTTTATAAGCATCTTCTATGGTTTTAGAACTATGTCCAAATGAACATGACAGATTTGGTGTGGAATCTAAAGGGACTGTTTGGCCTGTTGTGCTCTACTGACTTCCATTCCAGTGTTTCATTGTTCTTGCTTCGTCCATCTAACATATTAAACTAATGTAGATGATATATTTTGTCTTTAAGCCTTCTAAGCCTGAACCACAATAAAAATCAGTTATTCATTGGTTGTGTCATACAGAGTGGTAGAGAATCATCCTTGTAGACTTATTCAAATTGTGTTCATACGAAATAATGGGCACACAGGATATCTGATGCCCAGTAATGAATAAAAAGGTCACAGCATCTGCCAAGGATCATTATCTTTTGGCTGACGTCTTTGTTTTTAGTTTTTTTCTGGTGCCATGGATTCATAACACTGAGAGCATCGTTCATGCAGCAATTCAATATGTGGAAGGTGGAGATAAGTGGAGATTGCTGTCAGGCTCTTCCTGCTCTGAGGTCTACAGGGCTCAAATCAAAGTCATAAACCTCAATAAACAGGACAGTGGACCTCCCCCTGAGAGATTCATTCTGATTAGACAATAGAGGGCCACAAGCACGAGGATATGATAACACCACAAAGGCTTGTCCCCTCTAAAATAGTCATTTTATCAGCAGCCTTGTTGTATTGCTCAGATCTCCTGATTTCTAACTCTGCAGGACCGTAACGTGATAAGCTGCCCTGAGCGGCGACTGGGAGCCAGCTGGGAATCTAAAAATGATGCTATTGATGTGTTTGCCATTTCAAGTGTAGCTCCGTGTAACCTGACGCCCTGCCTCCCTGAGCTCAGCATGAAGATTCATCAAATGCACTTAGCAGGGAGGATTCTGTTCTTTTTATAAATGAGCTCCCCTGGCACCACTCGCAGGACGGTAGAACTGTGTGGCAAAAGAAAATTGTCCTGCTCTCCTGAAATCATGATTAACTTATTAGGCACGTGCTCAAATACTGAGACCAGAGACAAGGTAATTGAGAAGTCTGATAGCTGTGTGGACTTCAGCCTGCAGCCTGCTTGCTCAGAGATATCTCAGAAATGAAGAAATATTCTCCATCATCGGCCATTTACAGTTCATAGATCTCAACAATTTCTTTATCAAATTTGCTGTAGTAATAATGGTAATCAGAGTAATCTCATTTACTTAGATTAAACATAATCTCACATCAAGATATGTTATTAGTTTGAATTTGTCCCTCAATTGAACCCTGTACGTTCTTTGCTTTTTTCCACTTCAGCGTTATCTCTGTGCTTGTTTCTCTCTGTGCATCAGAGAGCAAGCACGTCCGCGGGCTTTACACATGCAATTATGAGATAAGTGAAGAATGGACATGCCTCGTGTTTAAGGTGCCAAGAGCCCAGTTCTCGCTCCTGTTTATCACAGATAATGGGCACATACACAAATACATCCATGTGTTTACAGTGGGAATATAATCAATGATCAATGACCTCAAAGGCAGTGATTACTCTGCTTGTTTGCTCGACTATTTGTGAACACATGGATGTCATGTGAAGGTTGTAAACCCTCATGGACATTCTCAACCACCCGATCTTATCCAAACCAGAATATGCTCTTATGTGTATCGCTGCCAGGGAAATAGTCCCACACCCTCGGCTTGTTGATAGAGTAAATAATCCGTCCATCTGTCCCATTCTCGAGACCACGATATCTTAAGAGCATCTTGAGGGAATATCTCCAAATTTAGATTAAACGTTCAGTGTGACTCGAGGATGAATTGATTCGATTTTGGTGGTCAAAGGCCAATGTCACTATGACCTGTTGTGCAATAGTGCTTAAAAAGTGTTACCATAGAATGGTGTGCCTTTAGGCACTCAATAAATTTGGTTATCAAAATAAAATGTAAAACATTAATATTTAAAATATTAATATTAAATCATAACTTTAATTGGTTAAAGTTCTCGCGGGGCACCACCCTTCATAGAAGGGAAAAGATAGCCAATTTATTGATTAAGATCAGTCTCATTTAGATCTAGTTCAATTAGAAATCTCAATATTTTACCATTAAAGATTATATAATGAACAATGAAGGTTTATGGAGTTCTTAACAGTGTAACAGTTGGCAAGATTCACTTATGCAATATTAATGACAGAACATTTGTGAAAGAAGAACATTTATTATGAACATAATAAAGTATAAAAACACAAATTACTAAACAATCAAACTAACTAACAAGGAGGTGTGTGTGTGTGTGTGTGAATGTAAATTAGCATGCTTTAAAAATGGTCCCTAAGATAAGAGCCCCCCCCCTTCTTCTGAGGTTGCTTTATGGCCGTTGCTTTACGGCTGAGGGGGAAGGTTTAACTTGGTGAGATGTTATGCGTGTCTGTGTGTATGTTAATCAGATAATGATAGTCAGGGATCAAACTTATAAACACACACCGATCAAATAAACAGTCTTGCTTAGCGTAGTATAATTATTAAGCCCAGATTATGTTACCAGTCCGAGGGAAAGGGGAAAAGAAGTTGCAGTCCAGTTGCAGTTCTGTGACGTCTCCTGGGTTGGTGGTCGTAGAGTTCTGCATTCGCGATTCTGTCGAGCCGTGTGCTCAGATGCTGGTTGAAGTTTTCCTGCAGGACATCGCGTCGCTACGAGGAGTTTTGTAGAGCTTGAAGGGCGAGGAGATTTCCTTGAGAGGGGTGAGCTGGGAGCTGCACCTCTGACCTCCGGTTGTGGGTTGGATAGAGAAGGAAGCTGGATCAGCCAGGCCCTCGAAGGATTGGAGAAGAGAGGCTGGACAGCCTGCTGGCCTTCGAAGGATGGGAGAAAGAGAGCAGCCTTCCGCCCTCGGCGGGATGGAAGAAGAGGGAGAAAGAGAGGGGAGACCTCTCCTTATATTGGCCCCGGTGACCTCACAGGTCTTGGACCAGAGTGACCAATAGGAGTGACCCCCCAGGTTCTTGACACCTTTGTGTGATATTGCCCAGATCCCAGGACATGCAGCATCCTGTTACATCCTCTGGGAGACTGAGTTCCTTGACTGTCTTAAGACAAAGGGAACATGTGGCACTCTGGGAGACTGAGTTCACTCCAGAACATGCGGCTCCCTTGTTTCAAGTTTGACTGAAGGGAGGCCTGTGGTTTGCACAAAAACCATGTCCCAACAGACCTTACAAACATGTTTTTGCTTGTGAATGCTACATTTCAGGAACACCTTGAGGTAATGTCTCCAAAATTTTGTAAAATTTTTTAACTTGGATTCAAAGATGAACTTATTACAACTTTTTGGGTCAAGATGAAGGTGATATCCTATTCTTGTGAATGTTATATATCAGGAAGATTGCACAGTCACTTGGACTGAAGCGTTATTTGATTTGGGAGGTCAAAGGTCAAGGTCAGATACCCCAAGAATGACTTTTCTTCAAATCTGTCAGATGAACTGATCCAATTTCAGTTGTCAAAGGTCACAGTTACCTTAGTAATGTTTTCAATTTTTTTTTTCATTTCAGTAGCTGGAATTATATTTCAAATTAAATAAGGTATCATATAAGTAGAGGTTGGAGTTTAGTTAGTTGTTTGTGCACATTTTGTTGACGGGAGCTTGTGATACCCACTTGTAGCAAGATGGCCAACAGTCGTCCTCGCGTGCTGCTGATTGAAAAAGCTATTATGCAAATGTATCTGACATTTGCATTTTATTGAGCTATTCAATTGAGCATATTTACAGCAGGATATAAGGACCGTTAGTTCCGTATCAGTCCCTCACTGAAGCTTACCGTTGCATCACTTAATAACGACAAAAAAGGAATTTTCTATTTTTAGGCTTAAGATTACTGGTAAGATGTAAAATGTATTGATCAGAGGCTTCTAGAAACACGGGAAGCTTTTAATTTGCCGTGCATTTATTTCTGTAGCCTAAGTGATTTATCCTGGGGGTTCATTAGCAATGCCCTGGTGCTCTGGATGTGAAACCTACAGCCTCGAGCAGTCTGGCTTTTAGTCTGCTCTCCAGGCAGCTCCCAAGTTATCAGAGGTAATCCAGCTTTCAGAACATGGTCACGTACTGTTGGGAGCAACGACGGGGAGAGTAAATGAGAACGGGGCTGATCTGTTCTCTATCCAATATATTCAGGTTGAGTCTCACATACTTTTCCCTTCAAATGATTTTTTTATGGGGGGGATCTGGGGGTTTCAGTGTCTGTGTTTCTGTCGATCGATCCTCCAACTTTGTTCCAGACTGAAATATCCTTAAAACTATTGGATGGATTGCTTTGAAATTCCGCACAGATTAAACATGGCTTTGGTGATCCCTTCATGTTTCATGTAGCGGCATCAGCAGGTCAAAGTTTTCACTTACCCTGTGAAATTACTCAACCTATGCACATCTTTGCAGAGATACTCACAGTTTCACTCTTCCCACAGTCCAAAGACATGCCCCTGATGGAGCAATAGACTTTACCTTTTTATAACATCAATGCACAAAAGGTTGTTTTACAAGAGTCTGGGGAAGTTTTTACAAATATAAACCTTTGTGGTGTAACATTCATTGTAAAAAATAATATATATATATTTGCCATTCATGTCAAAGGTTTTACAGACGTCTGATTTGTGATGAACATACTTCCATGATTCTGATTCGCTGTCCGATTATGTGGCTTTGATGTTGTAGAAGTTCAACTTCATGCAGTTGAAGATCTTTATCTCTTGACCTTGTTATTGTCCAACTAACAGCGTGTTTTGTCCCTGTCTTTTGTCTCCCCGTGTCTCCAGGAGCAGCCAGGGCTTCATGCACATGAAGTTGTCGCGGACAAAGGAGAACGAGTACATCCTGGGCCAGAACAGCTGCCCGTTTGACAGCGTGCCTGAGATCATCCATTTCTACTCCAGCCGCAAGCTGCCTATCAAGGGAGCCGAACACATGTCCCTGCTCTACCCGGTAGCCATTAGGACACTATAGTGCCATGGGTCACCTGCAGGCGTCGGCCCCCTGCAGCACTCACTGGACCACCCTCAGTGGCTCCACTCTTCCCGTCCACAGCCCTGCGGGCTCATGGGAAGACGAACAGTGGCATCCCAAACTGCTGATCCTCACTCACCTCAAACCTGTTTTGAAGGCCTACTGCATACTATCTCATTCTTACAGACTCAATGTTTGCAAAAAGTCTTTATTATTTTATGTTATTATATTCTATTTTTATTATTTATGACAGTCACCCAATTCATTACGTCACAGACTGAGGAACATCATTTCATTTATTCTTGAGCTGACCCCGCCTGGCACTAAGCACTCACAGAAAAAGAAAGGTACATCATCAGACGTAACTTCTGTTCTAACATGTTGTACCTTCTTCCTCAGTGCGTCATGACAGTTGTGTGTGTGTGATTTTCTCCTGTGGTTGGGCTCTGCTGTTATTCTAATTGTTGTAAGGGGACTTGAAGATTGTAAGCGCCGTGTAAGGAAAGCGACTTTATGGGGCACGTGAGGGATATTGTCCACATGGGCGCCGTACAGTGTCCAGGATATTGAATACATTTGCCGTGTTATTAATGGTATTTCCCCAGCTGCACGGAGACAACAGGCCTGTGAGCTGTGCAGATTGATCTCTCTATCTTGTCATAGTGCATGCTGTCTGCTATCCATCACCGCGTGGGTGTATCACATCAATGACAGTGTAAGTACCATAGTGGTGAGACAGGCAGGGGAGCGTGATGGATGGGTCGTCCCATCCAACACAGTACAATTGGCCGAGGCAAGTGACCAGAGCCTGTCCAAATGGACCAAATTACCCCCGCTGCCCCTGCTTAGTGTGGCTTTGCATCGGGAGAATGAAATATGCCTGCATTGTCTACCTCAGAAAAATCAATTTCATTCGCCCATCTGCAGATCAATAGGTACAATGGGATTGCAGACATCGATCTGCCCCCCCCTCCCCTCGACATTCCCAATCCCCTCAAAATTACATCATTGCTTTTAGGAATATGTTTTTTTAATACAATTAATCCAAGATTTTTTTTTCGAATGAAAACATTTTCATTTTCATAAATTTTCATCCAGATCCGCAATTGTATGTGGTCACTAATATGATACTATGTGATGTCAGTAACAAATGTTTGGTTAATGCCTTATAATGCATGGGTCAAATCAGTCCGCGAGATCAGCTGATTTCTAATTCTGCTTTTATCGATTGTGCTGTGACTGTAATTAATTCTGGGGTAATTGTTACTGATGTGTTACTCCTGTGTGACGCCCCCCCCCACCGGCCTCCGCCCTCATCGTCCTGTGCCGATGTGATCATGTTTTTTGGGAACTACTCCAGCCTCTACTAACTGTGGTGCTTTGCATTTTCGTTGCTTCAAGTTCTGCTCAATGCACGTTTGCCTCAGTGGCCACGACTCGAGTCACGGTGTCTCCTGACCAACGGGATCGCCGGAGCCTCACGCGAGAGACAGCGGCCTATTCTCCTCGGACCAATCACAACGCAGCCTGTTTGAACCGGATTAAGACCTACTTTTGACCCGTCATGCTTTCTGTCATCGACCCTTTACTACCAGATGTGCATACGTGTGTGAATGTGAGTGAGGATGCATGTGTTGGGTGCTGGTGTGCAGATGTGCACAGACTCTCTGAGCTCTAGTGTTTTTAAACCCGCTGGTACAAACTGGTGAGAGTTATTGATCAGATCTCTCTTTTTTTCTTGAACTTGAATTAAGCAACTATGAGTCGAAAATGTTCCTGTCGCGGTTTCTCATTGACCACATTTAATTTCAGCAACTCGCAGTAATGACCTGTACGTGTTGGGACCTGCTCTCTGCAGTTGCAAAATTAAATCGTTTTTTTGTTAATGGGCAAATCCTAATCAAATAAAAATAAAAATGTCGCCGCTTCGTCTGAGCTTTGATTGGCCGACACCAGGAACCAGAAGCGTGACCTCTGAATACACATTTTGGCTATATCCACACCGTGCACTATGCAACTCTATAGACTGCAGTCGTTGAAGGGAACATGATTGTGGGAGTGTGTGCCTCCGCCAAATACGTTGACATGTGATGGTACAAAAATGTCCACAGGGAAGAGATGTAATCAGCAGAATGACCTGAATAGTTAGAAGTCGTTTGCAGAAAGTGGGATGTGCACGTTGTCGGGGCAGCGTGCACGCCCACGGCCGCTAGACGAGTGCAGTACGTTATATGAGGCTGTCTGTTCATGTGAGGAGGCAGCCGCTACAGCTTTAGTAGGGATTAGAATGTTGTTGCAGTGGACCTATGTATTTCCTTGAAAGAAGATATTGCAGATTTAAAATAAACTTTGTGTGATAGATGTGTATCCTGTATGTTGTAAATGTCCCCCCCCCCCCCCCCCGTTGAAGAGATCAGAGAGTAGAGGCTCTTTATTTAGTTACTGCTGCTCATGAGTATTTCTCTACTAAAGGGACGAGCCGGTGTGTGATGGCCACACTGCTTCGAGAGAGGCCTTAGCTTTGACAGAGGGAACTGGTGGGAGGGGGAGAATGGGGGGGGGGGGGGCGCGCGGCGGCACAGTGGAAGGTGTTAGGACACGATGATGGATTCTCTGCAATCAGCAGACGCATTCTTCACATTCGTGTGATTCTTATATTAGAACCTGAAAGAGCCCTTCCCCTCCCTGAGAAGTGTCTTAAAATGCGTGTGTGTGTACGCACAAACGTGCATGCATGAAGCAGTGTTTGAGTGTGTGTGTGTGTGTGCGCGTGAGTGTGTGTGAGTGTGCACTGGTGTAAGCAGCCATCTGCCATTGACTTGCCCTGTGTGTATCTAGTGTATCACTTTACTGTGGTAAAGTGGCATGTGTGCGTTTCCTTTGTGTACATTGTCGTGCCACGTTATGTATGCACTACTATAACATATCTCTGTACAGTCCCTCATGGCCAAATGTATATACTGAATGTATTGTATGGGGACGTAGAGGCATCAAGGTTCAAAATAAATAAAATTGGGTTTATGAGTTTAAACGTGCGACCGGATATATTTGGTTTTACTTGCGACACACATTGACCACAGACACAATAAAGCAAAGGTATAATTATTTATTAAGGAGAAAAGCCCCTTCCTGTGTCCTCAGCTGGTTACCATGGTGAAGCCCTTTGATAGATAGTGAAGAGCCACCACTGTTTGAGTCAAGGACGAAACGCTGGAGCTATTATCAAACCAGTACTCCAGCTCTCGTTCTCTATTGATCCACTTGCCAGCACAGTGCTGTAACATCTATTTTGACTCTGCTGCTCATGCCAGCAGTTTCCTCCTGATGTGTCTGTGTGAAGCTGCTGCTGAGGTTCCTCCTGTGCTCACAGCCTGCAGGTCCATTTGATAACCGAGTCTTTCACGGCAGCATCTTGTGCATGTGAGTGGTTTTAGAGCTCGCTGAGACTTCAGTGAAGCGCAAATCATATGTGCCTCTAGACATTTGAGAAAAGTATTTACCTCAAGTGATCAATTCAAACATTTCTCAGCAAACAGAGAGGAGACGCTGTAGTGTTGATTTTCAGGTCACACAATAAGTCTGGTGAAAGAACTCCTACTCGTACTTTTACAAATGTTCTGCATTTATACACACACACACATTCATACAGTGCATCTATGTACATACTGAATCTATGTGACACGTAGTAGATACACAATTTGCATTTCTCGCACAGTGTCGTCTTAGCCTTCAGGGGTTCTGTATCTTGCCCAAGGGCACTTTGGAACTCAGAACGGTGGAGAATGGAATTGAACTGACAACCGTCTGGTTAGTGGACAACCCACTTTACCTCCTGAGTCACAGCCGCCAATATATAAATGATTTGAATCAAAAATCCCTATTCAATATTCATGTGTTACCAACAACTCTGTTAATATTTGTTTAAAAACTGAATTAGTGTGCAAACTGAACAACGTCTGTTTTCCCCATAACTGGTTCTATATTTGCTCTGTAAACAAATACAAACAAAAGCAAGTTCAATGCTTTGCAACAACAAAGACTAAAAACAAGATGTATTTTATTGTGTTTATGCTTTGAACCATATGCAACAACAGTCAGTTTAGATGCATATTGCTGCTATTTTCTCTGCGTTCTCCACCTTGATTACTTTTCAGCTATCACACACCCTGGGGGGTGCAGCATGGAAAGGAAACTGCAGACTCCAGTGTTCAGTGCTGATGAAGGTGATGTTTGATAGTGAGATCGCCGATACCTTCACACTAAAAAGCGCTTTCCGAGCTTCTGCATTTTTCATGGAGTACGTTTTGGCCACCAAACAACTGGCAGGCCTTCAGGAGAGGGCGCAGGTAGGGATGTGAAGAAAGGAAGCGCTGAACGCTGCACCGCCTCTCCAGCTGGCACAACCTGAAACACACACTCTCTCTCTCACCTCAAGCTCAGAGCCAGGCGGTGAAGAAACTTTGTCTTCAGTGCCTCTGACAGGGAGAGTTTGGCAGCTACAGGCTCATAACGGCTCCAATACTGTGTGTGTGCAAAAGTTAACATGTTCATTCGACAGAGGGTGAAATCAAATATATCATTGCTCCATTTTGTGTGAGGGCTTTTGAGGATTTTCTCCAAAATGGCTACACAAAGTTTGAACCTAAAAAGTCAGGAATCTAAAATAAGAATCGATTCAACATTTTTCAAATGGCTCCACGTGTCATTTCAGATTGAGTCGCTGCTTTTTTCTGATCCAATCTGAGTCTTATCAAAACCACGGCTTCAAACAAGCAGTGAAATTGCTATTTTCCTCTCCGACTCGTCACAGTGGTTTCCGGCCTGATCTTTGCTTCTCCCTTCGCTGCAGCTCCTTTCTCCTCCAGAGAAGCTCCATCAAGAGTCAAAGCACCTGGGATGAAATGCATCAAAGAGGCTTTTGTGGGCAGGAAAAAAAAGAATGCTGGAAAAAAAAAGAAGAATAGAAGAATAGAAACGCAGCTTGAAAGCAATGAATGGGCCACGGAGGGATAGAACGGCCTCGTGTCTGTCAGAAGCTCATTTCATATTCCGCTCAGTCACACCGGGCACAAAACAATCTCAGGTAACAGACCGTATGTTAATAACCCGTGAAGTGCCCTCTCTGCAGAAAGACAAAGGCAGACGGAGCACATCATATCAACCGTGTCTGCTCCTCTGGCCAGACGGAGTGGTTCACCCTGACAGAAGAGCGCCGCTATTGTTCTGGCCTGATTGGACGAGCTTTTACACCGTCTCTAAAGATCTGCCATTGATGGAATCTATTGGTTTAACACGTTGGCCTGTGAGGGCGAGGTGCAGATTCTCGCTCATACCTGAATCCCAGGTCAGTGCAGGAGTAACAGGGCAGATGTGCACCAACTTCTAAGCTGCCAGCTGGGCTTCATATGGAAGCAACTTTTCCAGCTGTTTAGGCGTCTTCCTTCTCAGGGTGAGTGAGTGAAGAGGGACTAGTGATCACAACGATAAGGTTAAACAGTTTAAAGGAAACATTGTTACTGCTGCCAATGAATGACTTATACAAATAACTGTTGAATGACCAAACAGTCCCCTCACGCAACCAGATTTAAATTCACTGGAATCAGATTTTTGGGGATCTGCACCAAATAACACACACTCGTAAATATCTGTCCCCTAAACATGTCTGATGTATCTTTTCCATCGACATCTCTTAGAAAAGCACCGGAATGTAATGGGTTCTTTTCTGGGTCACGCCCCACTCCTCCACAAAAGTTCATGGAAATCAGACAAGTGTTTTTTTGCATATAACCATTTTACAAACAAACCAAACAAACTGTATTCTCTCTCATCTTTTGGATTTTGGTGTAAAGTTTTGAACCTTTCTTATTCCTCTAGTTTTAAAGAGATGAATATACAATTTAAATACAGCTGGAATCACCAGGTTTTTAAATATTTAATACATCTAAAGGTGATGGAAGTGTTGACGGCTGTGAACCGGGCTCATCCGTTCACACACTGTTCCTTCATCTCACTTCTCTCTGGCCACAAAGGATCAATATCAGTCCGGGTCCTGGGAGGTCACACACGGTCCATACTGCTGTAGAGGTGGCTCAGGACTCACAACATGAAGGGTCCTAAACGTGATGTGTAATAACGTCCCATCTATACCACGTGTCCTACACCGTCACCATGACAACTTCCCATGGTGATTCTCCACAGTGAAGCCTGAAAGCTGCCGTTAAGAAAGATGAGGTCATGTGTGCACGAAAAATATGAAATATTAATTTACTATATAAAAATGAAAACAATTTACTATTCTGCAACATGTGATTTCAACGGGGGGGGGGGGAACAAATTCAGCTACTTTTTCACCACAGTCTCAACAGTCTCCTTTTTGTCAGATGTGCCAGAGAGACGATGAGGCCTTTTATTCACCTTGACTCTTGCTGCAGCCACGATGCAGATAAATCAGCGGGGTGCCAATCCCTTTATATTTTTTAAAACACCCTTGGAGGCCGTTGGGAGGCGGGAACAGGCTGCAGGTGTGTGTGCATAGAAACCAGGGACAGGGACAGACGGATACAAAGCGCTGTGCTCGTGAAAGGGCCAATCCTCTGATTGAGCTGTCACAGTCACAGATGCAGTCATAAAACTAAGCAGGGCAATTACTGTAGATGGAGAAGGGAAGCAGGGGAGGGGGGGGGGGGGGGGGGGCAATATGTCCTTCCACCCCCCCCCAAGAAACACACAGTGAAGGGAGACAATGAGACAAAGCAAGTGTTTCTGTCTGTGATAAGGCTGAGGGGACACAAAGGGGAGGAGGGGGCTCAGCTAATGGAAGCGATGTTCTGACAAGCCCATCAACGTCTCCGGGGATGATGCTAAAACCATCACCTTATCTGAGCAACTTCCATTTCTCTCTTACAGGCTGTCTGAGCTCATTGTCCTGTCTGACATATGAAATCACACAGCTTCGGATAAACGAACCATTTATTAGACGCTGATCCACAGTGGGCAGATCAACAGCGGTCATTTACATTCAGGGAACGAGGGAAATAAGCGGTTGTTACACCCGGTCTAGGTTAGTGTGTGTGCTGGGATGACCGGTAATAGAAACAAACTACTGCATTGCCATCTAGTGTACAAAGATGGGTACTGCATCAGCTGCAGGAAGATGACGTAGCTGCAGTAGATGATTAGTAGAAAGGGTATTTTCTCTAAAGTTTCATTCCTTAGTAACATACTGAGAGAATCTTTGACTAATTTGCTCCTGGATTTCATACACGTCCTGAGACAATATCCAAGCGTTGTATTCTTAACTACATTAAGTTTGATGGATAGATATACTGGTATAATGTATTTCCAACCAATAACAGGAAGACGTCTTGAGCTGTTGAGGTAAACATGTTTTATTTTATTACAAGTCAAATCAATACAAACACTGTGTTATGACCTGTGGTGTGTGGAGCGGAGTTGAAATGGTTCATGTGTGTTTATTTAAAAGTGTATGTCTCTTTTCTGTCATTTCTGAGCAGCAGCATTCCAAGCCTCCTCACGCTCTGTCCTGTGTCTTCTGTCCTCTGTCCGTGGTTTGTGTGACCTCAGAGTCCTGGGCCTCCAGCGAAGATGAGCTCCAGGGCGGCCTGGATGTCCCCCTCTGTGGCCTGCAGCGCCCTCAGCATCAGCTCCTCGTCCTGGATCCCCATGTCCCTGAGCTGCTGCATCTGGGACTGCCAGCGTCCCTGGTCAAACCAAAACACATTATGATTAGTATAAAGATCATCCTGTGTTAGCAGGCGTAGGACATACCTCCCACTGATTTCACTAAAATACTAATCATTTTAAACGCTACAACATTTCCTGAGCACATTTCCCTCCATGAAGTGAATATGGGGATGAGTCGGCCGGCTCCCAGTCTCACCTGCAGAGCGGACATGTTGGTGGCTTGCAGAGCTTGTTGTAGAGCCTGGCTGAACAGATCGTTACTGACTGGGGTCCCTGCTGGCATCGGGGCGACGCCACTGGAGGGGTCCGACTACATCAAGTACAGAAATACAGTTAAGGGCGAAAAAAGCCAAGCTAAAAGTATTACCTGCAGGAGTGTAGCCAGGTTTGATTCTGTCCGAACTGATAAAGTCTAACTCAAACCAACGCAGAGTTCTTTTTAACACCATTAAGCCTGATACAGACCACAGTAACCATCTTATTGCTTTTAAATGTGATTTATTTGAAGTCATCAGGTCTAATGTGTGTGTGAAGTGTGAATCGTTGCTGCACAGTTTTATCCTGGTTGAGGTTGAAATGCTCTGGAAAACCAGTTGATGTTCATCAGTTCAGTGGTTTAAACCAAACACATGCGATGGTTTGTACATATTTTTGAAATGTAAATAAATCTCACCTGGCTTGCAGTCGTGGGAGTGACCGCGCTGCTGTCCGGCGTGCTGGCCAGGGCCAAAGCAGTTGCCAGCTCACTCTGCGTGATTGGTCGAGGGCCTGCGGCTCCGCTGTGGCTCAGAGACACTGGGCGTATTCCTGCGGAGCCCCCCGCTCGGCTGGAGGGTCCGGCTGGGCTTCCCTGTCACACACATTTAGAAACACAGGTATGACCTCATGACCTCAGGATTATCACTTCTCCTGAACATGATGTGTGATGACGAGCAGGAACCAAAGGGACTCACCGACTGGAAATCGTCGTCGTCGTCAGACATGCCATCAAACATGAAGCCTCCTGGGAAACACAAATAATGAGCCACACGTGTTTAGTGGAAACAACAAAAAGTGATTATTGTAGGGGAATCAAAGAACTGTTTTAATCTCAAACATAAGTGATCTATTTTAAAAGACCAGACACTATACTGCTATCAAAAAGATGTAACCATTACAACATGAATTCAGTTGTTTTAATATTTGGAGCTTTTCAACAGCAAACTGAGAGTTATTGTTATAACTATTATTAGTTTGACTGTTGGAGAACTGACCAGGCATATCCCCGTAGGAGCTGGCAGACACGTTGCGAGAGGAGCTGGCGCTGGACTGCGTGGGCATACTGCCCGCCACAGAGTGCAGCACCAAGATGATGGCGTTGACAAGCGCTGGGTGTGAGCTGATCAATCTGACGAGAGACAAAAATACGAAATTAAATAGGCTTACGATTGTGTACGTGTGTGCCAGAGACAAAATAACAAAGACGAGCAGCACTCACATGTCCAACATGCTCGGGTCTGTGAACTGCACGAAGAGGTCTTTGTCTTGGAGAACACCTGAACAGATCCACGGGGCAAATGTTACTATTTACATATTTACACGGTGTAATCAAATACAACGGAGCAGGTGTCACCTAAAGCGATTGGGTCTGATCGGAGTCCCGGAGTGGCCACGATGATCTGATCCAACGACTCTTTATTCGTTAGCATTTTATAAACCTATGTGTGGGAGACAGACAGAAAGAGACATTTTAGCAATATTTTAAAAGATATGCATCAGTCACTGTGGTAACTAAAAAAGGAATGTATCAATGTCTACAGACATATTGTAAATCATTTATTTCAGAATTGTATGTAGTTTTAACTGTAGATAATAAAGTTTTTTTAAGTAAAGTGGAGGAGATAAACCAGCGAGTCGACAGCATGTCAGACAGAAATGAGCAGCAACGAATGGAACCACTTCACTGCCCAAACATTTTAAATCATAATACAGAGCTGAATATATGAATCCTCAACTACACAGTAAATCTCTGGTGTACTCCCACGATTGTTGCTGCTGTCAGAGTTTAGTAATATTGCTTTGTTTTTCACAATAAGAAAACCATGCTGTGAGAGGAATTCTCTCCAGATGCTGAGGTCTGTCATTGGTTGAAACTTTTCTTCAGTGCTCTGTTGTGATCTCACTGGTTTGTGAGATGACCCCGTCTGCTGCTGACTAGAATCTCCATCAACACATCGGTTATCTGTGCCAACATCTGTTAAGCTGTAGCAGTGAGTGAGCTGCCAAATCCAGTTTGGAGAAGATTTATATGCCCTTTCCTATCTGACCTCTCTCTTTTTGACTCAGACTATTTGTGTCTGGCTGGTTTACAGTGTGTCAGGAAGGTGCCAGACTGCAACAGCCGAACCTGTTTCTGTGACAGATAATATTTGACCAGCTCTGAGCCGCCCGGGTTCTGTTCCCACTAAAATCTAGTCTCAAGTCAAAAAGATTTAAGGTCAAAGACCAAACACTAGTGCAACAACAACACCCAATTGCATTCCTGCATTCTACAGTGAAGGACGACATCATTAATGTTTTACTATGTGTGAGGCATGAGAAAGTTCCCAAACTCTGCTGGATGCAGTTTATTGTCTGGGTTAAATCCCACAGACAGGATTGAGGAGAGGATGAACTCTATGTCCTCACCCACCATTGTCTAATTTAATGACAAGTGTGCAAAGTTTCTAAAAAGATCTGAGATGTAGAATATGATCATTAGGATTTCGTCAGGTCTGTGTGGGTTGTCTCTGGGTTTCCTCCCACACTCCAAAGACACGCAGCCTATTCTAATTGGAGACTCAAACGGTCTGTATAGGTTTGAATGTGAGTGTGATTGGTTTTGTGTTTTTTTTGTCCCCACATGCCAAGCCACCAATACACTGGTGCCATGTCTAGGGTGGACCCTGCCTTTTGTCCAACCCTGCGGCAGGCGATTACATATATTAGTATATTAAAAGGGCAGTAAATCTAAACAAGATCTAAACCAAAGACTGAGATTTACCCTAAAGAATGAGCACATATTAGGGGATAGAGAAAGAGCACATGAATACTGAGTTTCTAAACATTGACAGATACTTTAGTCCATCATTTACACTCTCTGGAGCTTTGTAGGGAGAATATTTCCCAGGGCAGCTCACTGTCTGGCTGGACACTCTGTTTCCTACTCACCGAGTCTCTGTAGGAAGAGTTGAGAGAGTGAAGAGCAGCATGAAACACTCTGAACTCTCTGGCTGCAGTCGCTCTGTTCACAGGCTCTGGAGAAGAAACACACACACACACACACACAATTAGATTCAGATTTTCAGTTTCACAGACAATACTCAAACACAAATCTCACACACACATACACACACACACACACACACACCTGGATTGTTCTCTGGCTCCGGCCAAGTCTTTTTGAGGATGTGCAAGGTGGATCCTGGTTGAATCCCACTGGCGTCCAGTGTGAGATCATCTTTAAGTTTCCGCCCACAGTGGACCAGCTCTAATCAGCAACATGAACACACAATGAGAAGATCGCATGGCACAGTAGTGGAGTAGTTGTGTTGCCAGTGGCTCACACAAACACACACACATTTCCCCCACAGCTGTAACAAACCTATGAGCTCTGGGTCCGGGATGGTGTCTGCGAGCTGAGCTGCCACAAGTTGTTTCAAGGTGGCGACTCTGTATCCTCCGGGGGAAACATCTCCGGGCATCATGTCCGGGAAGTGGAAGGTGGATTTGGGCCGATCCGCCAGCTTCAGAGATAACTGCCATTCTGAGGACATCATGTCTGACAGACACAAGAGACACGAGAGACAGTCTTGACATTTGAGCAGCATTCAGTAAGCTAGCTGCTGAAATGACTGTGAGGACATTAACTGTCAATGTGTTCGCTGAAAGTCAAATGTCATCATGAATATTTGTGTTTTGTTAACTCTTAACATTAACAGGTTAGCGTTTCTTTATGGGGAGGAAAAGCTGTGTTAGCAACGACGGTTAGCTACTTAGCCTTAGCTACATCACTACTTCGGTTTGCTGAGCTAGCCGCGAGCTGTAAGTGTAATATCGTTGGTTCAAACAACGCGTTGATAGCATTGAAATGAATGTCGAACATAAACAACAATTCTATAAAAGAACTGCACACTCACCGCTTATTTGTTGACAGTCGATTCACTTCCTGGCTTTAGTCAGGTGGTCCAAGGAACGTTCACGTCCCCTGTGCAAAGTGAGGAGATTTTACCACTCTGTGTTTCCCTACGTATCTATGTCTATTATTCACTGGAAAACTGTAATACATGTACATACGCACGCACGTACGCACGCACGCAGATACACACACACACAGACAGACAGACACACACACACACACACACACACACACACACACACACACACACACACTTCCTTTCTTATCCTACACCATGTTCCAAATAGATTTTCCTGTTGCATATTCAGGATTTTCCAAAGCTGTGTAATGTTTTTGGCAAATGTGACTCCAGACAGTAAGTTGTGCTGTCTGTGTTTAAACGATCACCAGTCTAACTAGAAGAGTATTTGTCAGAAGAATCTCTGCTCACAAAGCGTAGAGCTTTATATCCACAAATCCATGTTAATGAAAACACAAAGTGGAAAGTGGTCATTTAAATACAACTCTCTTTATGTAATTAGAGCAATAGTAGCAAGATAACAAAAGTTCAATGCATATTTTGATTCAACGGTTATGCATTGTGTGAGCAAGGTGAGGAAGTATAACACAAAATGTATCTACCTCAGATTTGATAAATGTTTTGCTGTTTATCAAGTGTTTGTCAAAAGTTTAAAACTACAATCTCACTCAGGAGCAAAAAATTATTGTTTGAACTAATATATTTATTTATTGATATAATATATTTATTGTGTTATTTATCAATGTTGAATTATGTGAAATATGTTTTCTTCTTAACACTTAATGCCGTATCCCCATAATATCGTGCCTATAATGATAATAATCAAGACTGATATGAATTGCTTATTTTGATATGCTTCTTCTTCTTCTTCTTCTTATTATTATTATTAACAACACTATTTCTGTATTAATATCATTAACAAACACCCCTAACATAGAGCTTCACAAAGAAGACAAATAAATATAAGAATACAAAACACAAGCAGCAAATCAATGCAAACTATTTCAAAATCAAAGATAGAATTCTATTAAATCTAAAATCAGAGACAGCAGATCAAATCAAACAGCATCATTTAAAGATCGCTGATAAGGCAAAAGCAAGACAAAGTGATATCGCAATCATATCAGCCATATTTTAAGACAGATATGAGGATGAAATAGTTATAAATGTTATACAGCACAAACAAAAACGTGTTTACAAAGTGCTCAGACATAAAAACAGAAAACAAAACATCACCCAGCTGTGTCAGCTGCAATGGTGCATTCATGGACCGTATGATAAATCAAAGTCACACCATAATGGTATAGATATTAAGTGATGTCGGGTGTCAACAGACAGAGTCTCTCCACACAAACACACACACACACACTCACACACTTTGATTATATGATCCACTGCTGTCGAGTAGAGGTGCGTTCATGGCCGGTGCGTTCAAACAGTTAACTCCGGGGGTCTGAGCCGAGCAGCCTGGTTTCCCCCCGGCATGACGTCACTGCTGGACAAAGCAGCAAGGAGTGGTTTCAGTGAAGAGAAGCGTCTCAGATCAATGGAGCAGACCCAGATAGTGTGAAGATACAAACTGCATCCTGTACTTCTATCCAGCGCCACACACCCTGAGAAGAACAGGACTGTTGTTGTTTCCCCCATAGAGGAATGAACCACTGAGGGGAACACGTCGACAGGAGAAGAGTCCCCGCCGCCGGACTGCTGGAGCTCTTTTTAAGTTTGGTTTTCTACTAACATGGTAAGACTGGAGAACCCGATCAGCTTTTTATATGTAGATCAACTTAAAGTACAAGAGTAAAGTTCAGTTATGTGTGAAGACGAGCAACAGCTGGACAGCCCAGGGCTCATGAGGTCAGAGCAGCTGGTTGTTCAGCTCTCCTCCCTGCCCCGTTCTCTATCTGCTCTGCTGGCTGTTTATATAAATATATAAACTATAAATACTCACTGCAGATACGTGCTAAGCTGTGTTATATTGTTCCTCAGATGCTGCAAGTAACAGTCATGACTGAAAAGTACTGCGCCTCCTCTCGACAAGAAGGGAACACTGCATCAGTGCATTTCATCAGTGCAACTATCATAATTCAAAATGGGGCCATGAAGGTGCTTTTTCATTTACTGGCACCATTCCTGGGGAAGTGGCCAAAAAATAAACCCGCACCCAGTGGATGACCTAGATTATAAACAAGGTCAATTTATATTTGTATGTTCTGTAAATTTATATAATATGGTATACTTTATATTATGTCATTGCAGAGAGAATCAAAGCACATCAAACAAAACAGTTGACAGCAGCTAAAATTAGAGTAAGGTATATCCCAGTATAATATTCATCACTAGCAATATAACAAAATCTTCCAGTTGATATATTTCTTATGTGTTGTCCAACATGATAAAGAAGTATAATACATAAGTGCTTTTAATGTTGAGTTTAAAACCCTTACTTTCACTCACTTTTAACAACATGCGACATTTATCCTGATAATTATCAGTAACGACTGAATAAAGGAAGCATTTTGATCTTATTTCTTGCCATATTGCCCTGTAAACAAAGATACATAAAAATATATAAAAACATACTTAAATAGTATGTACAAGTATGTACAGGGGTAACATATAAAAACACTGAGAGGGCTTACTATAAAAGATTAATTATCTGTTTTAAGACTACATTAAAAACATGCAAGGTACAGTTGGATGCCAGCATGGAGATTCATATACAGTATATGTCTTCATATAGGGTGTAGTTGGATTAATACCTGTGCAGGTTTGATATGTACGTATCAGGATAGACTGAGTTGTGAACCTGTTGTTTGAGAACTAACAAGTGCTCACAAGACTAAACTAATCAATAAGAGTATATTAAAAATGGGGAAAAATCTGCTACACTAACTTATGCTTATTTTTCAGACTTTAATGTGATCAATTATATTTTTACTACCAAGCAAAGGTTGTGGAACCACTGGGACAGAGATGCTGTGCTTCAGGTTGCAGTGAGGACGTATCCTGTCCTCACGCTGCTCTTATCACATGATAGTGCAGCTGTGCTCGGCTGGCAGGTACAGCTTCCCGTGGGATGAAAGAGGATGTAGTGTTTACCACTCTGACAACTTGTATGGTAAACGATCGCTGATACAGCGGAGAGATAATAATATTATCAGACATTGTACAGGATGCTCCGCTGGATGTTTTGCCAGGGATGTGATTGCTGGTTCATACCCTTATTTCTTATGCTTATTATTTCACAGATAGCGCTGGTACCAATTGTCAAGCTGTCATCACATAAAAGTTACACTAAAGTGGCTGCTTGTGCTACACATGAGTAAGGATGTTGCAGAACGTGTCACATTAGATACCGGTCCTATGCATTTTTCTGCTCTTGAGAAGATGCAGTTGCTTTACAGTTGTCGGTGCCTCACATAATTATCTGTCAGATGAAACTGTACAGTCTGGTGCTGCCTTCTCGTACCTTGTTTTGAATCGCTGTGTGAGGCTGATGCTCGGCCTCATTTGAACCGTCAATTACAGTTTTCATAGTTTGAATGGAAGTTGGCAAGAAAAAACTTTCATAAAACTTCTTGGCCATAAAGCTTTCTTGAGGTTTATGGAGCTCTTCTCCTCTCAGTTTGTCAAACTAATGTACTGTTTTACTAAGTGATGTACAAATTGGTATGCAGGTACATTTCCCCCACATGAATAAGGGCTTGGTCAATTTTATCCACTGCTGCCATATGGATTTGAAAGGTTTGCTCTCATTCTGTGACGCAGTTTCCCCTTCGGTGCCACAAAGGTTGGAAATGTGCCCATCATCAAGGGTTGAATGGTTCCCAATGGTTCAAGAAGGTTGGCAACGATAGCGGCCATATGCCAATGAGACGTCTGAGCCCAGGAGGTCGGTCAGATCCATTACATTAATAGTGTTTAAGAATGGCCTTGTCGAGCAGGAGAGGAGACGAGTCGAGCTGTTTGAAAACCACTGTCAAAGATTTCTCAAAGAAAATAAATGCTTCAGTTGCCAAAGTCAATGTTAATTAATGTTCTGTGATATTTGAAGAATCATTTTACCTCAATTAGAAGCTTAATAACCTGTAGCACAGCCTCAAAATGAAACATACCGGTTATTATGGCTTGAAGCCATTATATGTACAACATCTGTGTACAATTCCTGATTTAATCAGGTGCACATTGAAGTCCTTCCTTTGTTTACTGTTAACTCTTTAGCTTTGAGAAATGCCACGTTTCATATATTTAGAAAATTGTTCAGGCATATTGTGATCTTCAACAGAGCCTAGATCAATTGTCATCTTTATTGTTTGAATTGTTTGTAACTGACAACTTTTTTTAGACTACTGACAGGACAGGGGCACTTGCTGGAGCCCAACCCAATTGACAAATAAAAGGCCATAAAAAGTATAATATTTTCTTAATTTAAGATCACAGCAAAAGCCACAGCAAAAAATTCAATCCTCTATTTGACCATTAGGATGAATTAATAGTTTGGCTATGTGCTGCATCGTTTGTCTGTCTCTAGTTAGGTTTTTGTTTTAAACTGTCTGCTTCCTAGTTTGTGAATATAGCTAAATGTAAGTGACCTGGTTATTAAAAACAAAACCTGGAAGTGCGTTTGAATCACAGAGCGCTGTGTCAAAGTCTCGGGGACTTGGGTCAAGTGGTGGGGACTAATGGAACTAAAGCTGTTTACTTGGAAGATGTATATTTTCAGTTTTGGTCTGTGTTTTCATTGCAAGTTTGATCTTAAAATTAATTTCAAGTTGAATTAAAAACGTCTTAAATTGAACTTATTCATATCTGTAGACACCCTGCAAGACATTCAGCTGGGGCCCATCATCAGTGAGCTCATTAAACTAATCAAACAGCTGAACATACTTGATGTAACATAGTGATGGATATCTTTGCTTTTTAAGAGAGTATAATCTTTAAAAGAGAGTTTATGTGTCATTATATTCTTCAGGTTGTGACCTGGTTCGCTTGGTTTGATCTCCGCCACTGAAGTGAATCGTTAAAGCTGAACCATTAAAGAACGGAAGAACAGGAGCGTGTACATGCTGGCAAGGGGCGTCGCTAAAGTACTTGAGTCATTCAGTAAAAAAGCCTTTGATGGCTTCTTGGTGTCTGGACAACACAGACAGGGTCAGACTGTGGTTTGGTGTGTTGGCATACTGCAGTGAATGCTTTCCTTATGCACATTTGGAAATTTATTTAAAGATGTGAATTTTTGAATAACTGTGCAAATTCTCTGAGGGTAAATATCCAGGAGGATTCAGAAGTTTCCAGCACTGTGAGCTGAGCTGGTCTGTAGCAGACCTCAGGCCTCCTCCTGAAAGTCCAGAGATCAACTGGTGCTGCTGTTGTGGACGTTTTGTGATGTAGCTGCACTCCTGCCCACATCCTCTCTGCTGAAGCCATAAATGGAGCCTCATGGAAAAAGTTCTGGTTGAGTCATGAGGTGGAGCTCTGCAGCTTGCAGCAATATCAAAATGATTCAGTGGCCATCGACCAAACCACCACAGCTGATGTGCTTCCTCTGCATTTCTTTCGATATGACTGAAACTTATAATAACGCTGAACTTGCAGTTGTGGATTAGATCAGACACTCATCTGCTCAGTATTATGGTTTCATGACATGAGTGGTGAGAGTAACCCACTGTTCACCTACACACTGATGTTCAAAGCTGTGAAACATCACAGTGGTTACTATAAACAGTGTGCAAACTGAAAATACCCTTTTCTCTAAATTAAGAATAGTGAACAGTGAATGAAAGTAAAGGATGTACAGTATATTACAGGGCTTGTAGAAAACTTAAAATCATACTCACAACTTGTTTTCAAAACATTATATTCTCTGCGTAAGTGTATCCAGTCCTGTTGTTATCGATATTCCTCCTTCTTTATGGAGACAAACCAGATTTAAAAAAGGAGTTGAGTGTTATGATGCTGAAACAACCAGATTAACCAGGAGCACCCATATTAGGGTCAGGAATTTGTAAAAATGTGTGAGGAGGAAGATCTTTTAAAATATTGTGTATTTTGAGAACAAAGTCAAATTAAATCAGAAGAAGCTCAACTCTAGTTCATCTAATCCAGTAGCAGGAGCAACTGACAGGTATGTGATTTCTGAAAACCCTGTAGTTTGGATAGAAAACAGTATGAGTCTGTTTACAGTCTGTTTCCTTTACTTGGTAATGTCCTTTTCCTTGATTGTGACTCTACTTAGGGTTGGCTCCTGCCTTCATTATTTGAAATTGTCTGTCTCTGGTGACTTCCAGTGCTACACACACGCACACACACACGCACACACACACGCATGCATGCACGCACACACATACACACACACAAACACACACCCATAGTCAGACCTATCAACAGCTTGTGTCGAATAATTTGAAATATTCACATAATAATTATGCATAGCAGTTATTTTCAGCCATGCTTTACTGTCCCATTGAGAAGTTTATGTTGGTCAATAGTAATGCACCGGTCCATAATTGGCTATAGAATGATAACATGTTGTGTTGCATTTACTTAATAGAGACAGTATATCCTCTACATTACTGCAACAATTGAGTCATAAATATGAAACATCGTAAGGAGGATACACACAAGAAATATTGCACATTGTAAGTATCACTGCAGATTATAGAACTGGAGGTTTAAAAAAAAGAACTTATAATAAATAATAAAGAAGAGGGTAGACATAAAGCATAAGGAATCATTAAACCATAAAACCATGAGACAATAAGAAATCCTCAAGCTGTGAGAAGTCAAACCTGAGAAATCACACAACCATAAGATTATAATGGGATGTAGTCAAGAATTAGTGTGTGGTTTTGTTTTTTAATGGACGTTGGGAGAAAGCGATAGGGGTTATCTTTACACTTGCCAAACTAAAAGAATATTCAGAAAATAAAACGTGTATGTGGTCCATCAGTTTTTTTTTCTGCATATCATAAGACAATTCCATCGTTGAAATGAAGGGATGGACGTTCTTTATTTACTACTAACGTCATTATTAATGCCCCTTTTAACTACCTTATCCACTCTCACTTTTACATGGACTGAAAATGTGCCACACTGATGATGCGCTCTAGTACAGGAGATACGTTGTGAAGATTTATATCACAATTATAAAACCAAAGTGATCATTGTTATCAGTTTTTATGGCGGTATTATTCAATTGTGCGGAAAATTTTCAAACAGCACTGACACACACGGTCAAATTATATATTCACTATCAATTAAAATGATGATAATATGTTAAATATTTGTCATACGGGAGGAGAGAAAGTTGCAACTTATGTTAAAAGCAGATGTTGAGGAAGGACAAAATATCAGTGACTGATCTGGCAACAGTTGATGCAAGCATGATCTAACTTTGCCCAGAGCACTAGCAGCTCTCTGGTGCTACAGCCATTGTCTGCCTGTGGCTCCTTAAAGGAATTGTTGTTTCCTTTACCCTAGAATGGGCCCTTTATATTTACATCTGTAGCCGGTCCTCTCTATGGAGTTTGCCATGTTTTTTACAGTAGCCCCAACTGGACAAACTAAACACCTTTTGAGTTTTCAAGACAACTGAAGTTCTCTTTTATGTTGGAAATGGGAGGATGAGGTGAGGGGGGTTCAGCTGCAACATTCAACTTCACCACTAGATGTCCAAAAATTCCACACACCGATCCTTTAAACGTTACAACTTTCGGTAATTTTACTATTGTATACAGTGAGACTGGTTACAGTTTCATCCCTACGTTTTGGTTCAGCATTTTAAAATGTTAACAAGACCTCATTACCAACACCAAACTGTCTGAGTCCCATTCTCTGAGCAGTCTACATGTATAGTCAACATGTCAACATATTACAAACACTTTTTATCAATTGCTTTGTCACTGGTGATAACAGATTCACTATTTCTCCCCTCTGTGTGTCCAAATATGATTTCCTTTGTTTTATTCACATTCAAAAATGAGTTATAGCTGTTCTTAAAAGTGTCACTCAGTATACATGTGCTGCAGACACTAGACTTAATAGGAAAAGAGGGACAGAGAGTCCACAGGCTGACAGGAGGACGTGGCAACTCACCATCGGGAAATTATGTCATGCTAACTCAATTACTCAAGTATAAAAGCTCCTAGATTGTTGCTCACATCCTTTTCTGCTAAAGGCTTTGTCTCTTAGCAAAAACCTACAATATACATTGTTCTAAGACAATGATTATATCCTGCAGAGATATCCAGTGACTTCAATGACTGTAGAATATTTCTAGATACATTTACAAACAGAGGAATATCAACTCTATATTCTTGCTTTATATTATGAATCAGTGTGGTAATACAGTTGGCTACATTGTTGGGGTTTAGAGGAAGCTTTGCTTTGTCATCATAGTGCATTTTAAAATATCTTACATAAAAAGTGATGTTTTTAAGGTGCTATTGGTTCTTATATTATTGATATAATAAATTATTTATAATCAGTGTTCGTAGAAAAATTGCTTTATATCATCTGAACAAAGCCTTCAGGATTATCCACAATACACATTCTAGTTTTTGTCTCAGCAAATACAGATACAAATAGTGATCTCCACCATTCTCCGTGAGATAAACATCTCATGAATATTTCATGCACGGTGGTGGAGTGGAAGTAGATGAGGAGAGGATAGTTGTGTCTGTCTCATACTCGCTGTTAAAGTGGTGTTTTCCCCTCTGGAAGGCAGATAGAAGGATTTGGCTCCTTCCTCTTAACTTTGGAAGTCCCCATCTGTCATCATGTGTCCAGTCTGTCTGAAAGAGAAAACGCTTTAGCGGCACAGAGAAAAGACTGAACAAGCCACTTTCAGACTTTTAGATTAGTCCCAAGAAATAAATGTGAATTTCAAACAGTCTTTGGTAACCTTCACACAGGAGGTTATGTTTTTTTCTACATTTGTGTTTTTTAGTTAGCAGGATTATTCAAAAACCACTGCAGACATTTCCATGAAATTTTATGAAGGGGTGGGGTATCCCAAAAGGGAGAACCCATAACATTTTGGTGCAGATCCAATAGAGGATTTTTTCACTCTTTTAATCACTAGGAGATTGGGCATTTTTCTAAATGTCCCTTGATTTCAAACATCATGCATGTGTAGGGGACTGATATAAATGTGTACAATTTAGTGCAGATCCAAATCTAAAATTTGATTATAGTTATGTGGTTTCATAAGGAGACTGTTGGGCGAAGGGCGGAGCCATGGGCTAGACTGATTCCCATTCTTCCTCATTATACATGTTGGAGAGCCTCGTTGTCTCCAACCACACCCACCAAAGATTCCAACCAAACTAAAACAAAGAAATAAAATCACGCCCCCGGCTGTTACTGTCTCATTCTAATCACCCTTCTATCCAAACGTCTTATTTTGCTGCACTGTTTTCCTCTGTGTTATTACAATGCTCCTTATACATCTGTGCTTTGTTTCCCCCCAATGCAGTGCTGTGTCTGAAGAAGTTGACCTGCGGTTTGAATCCCCCCCGGGTAGACCATGCTGTCCCTCCTGCTGCCTGTAATGCTAGCCGTCCAAGCTACGGGTGAGTGTCGCCGCCGCTGACCGAGTCCCACCATTAGATCAAAGCCACCACAGTGGGAGGTGCCACTGCCTGTTAAACAATACACCCTGCAGGGCCTATTAGTCATCGACCTTGAAAAGCTTTGCTTTGCAAAACAGACGTTAAAATGAGGCTGGCTGAAAAATAATGTGCCAGTCGCTGGGAAGTAACAAACCTCTGAACCTCTCATCAGTCCAGACGAGTTGACAAAGAGCATAGTCTTATTTATGCTCTGTCTTAGATCCTGTCTGAGGGCCTACAAATATTTGTTTCAAAATACTTCCCTAAACTTTTGTTTTTATAGTGTTACAACTCAGTGATATGGGATTGTGTTCTTTTCCCTCATAATTGAGCATATAAAACTGAATAGGTTTACCCTTTCCAGACAGGTGAGGAGTAGAGGGCTCGGGGGCGAGGGTGAGGACCTCGGTGGAAAGTGCTGAAAGTGCAGTTTCTCTGCTCTGACTCAGGGAGTGTGTTGAACAAGTCATCCTCTTATATTTATAACACTGGGAAGCAGTGTGGCTGTGGTTGATGTTGCAAGCGATGATTCATTACTCACACGCTCAAAAGTTTACTTCAGTAAAAATGGTACTTCGAGAAAAAGAAACGTGTGTCATCATAAAAAAGAAAAAAAATTGTCTGGGCCAGTTTGATAACATCTCACAAGGAAGTAAATAACAGAAGGGAATTGGAGCATGTCAAAGAAGGGATCAGCAGTGCGTATATTTTAATACCACCCTTTTCCCAGTCGATTTGGGGCTGACATGGTACGTAAATTAAAATCTCATAGTGGCTGATGTATCTTTGTATTAATGTATCGCCTGAAGCGGAGGGAGAAAGGCTTTATCTCAGGGCCTGAAGCAAAATAGTAAAACATACTTTGGCAAACCCACAAAGTTCTCAAAAAACTTTCATCATCCAAAAGACCATCATTTAAAAAGAGGGCAATCTTTCGCCTGTTGTGCTCTCTGGTTGAGCTGACACAACTTCTATTGGCCATCAGTGGCACATTTCAGTCTTGTCTCAGTGGACCTGAGTGTCTTCAGTGGTTCATTAGGGACCTATTCTCTCCCAGCACAAATGGGCCCGCAGCCTGCTCATTACTGGCTGTGTGGCATCCACCGCCTAACTCGCCCTTCTCACCGGGAGGGAGGAGGAGGAGGTGTCGGGGGCTGATGGAGCTCTTTAACTCGTGGGTAATGGCCTATTGTAGCTCACACAGTGGTTCAGATTCTCTCTGCTAACTTGAGCAATATGTGGTTTCGCTGGAGTCTGTATGTCCACATGTAGCATCATGATACAAAAACACTGCATGACACACATTTTCATATTATTAGGTGCAGCTCTATATGCACCTGATACATTTGTTGGCTGTCAAATTAAAATTGGTTAGTTGTTTCTGAAACACTCTCCGTTTTTCCACTGGTAAAAATCCTAAACCGACAGACAATAAGGTGAGAAAGCGCCTCCGATTTCGGTGCATTTGTGATGTCAAACATGGCACACAGGTGTCTGTGGCCCTCACAGGACTTCAAAAATGATTTAATTTGGACCAAATGTATATTGTATATCTTTTTATCATCAGATCATTTGTAATAAGTAATTATTTGGGTAACTAACCAATGAAAGAAAGATCAGGTTGATTGCCTTTCTTGCCATTTCCTTCAATAGCCATACAGAGAGCCTATCGATGTAGTTTCCATGTCAGTATAGACAAAACAAAACACTTTGTGGTCTCAGTCAAGACGCTTCCCTGTGAGATCAGTATTTATGTAAAGAAAAACAGGAGGACAGCACATGACAACACTGTCACTCCATCACATTATCATTGTCTCTGCAGCTCCCAGCTGTAAACTGACCCAGGAGTCTGATGATGGATCATTCCCAGTGAAACCTCTTCCTGATGTTACACATGAGCACTGCACAGCTTTGCTGTCACTCCATCTGTGAAGAGGCTTTTCGATGAGGGCTTGTTGTGTGTGGTTAGATTAGCTATTGAGGTGGCGGGAATGTGGAAAGTTACAACCCCAACCAACTGTGGCTTTGACTTTTGACCCATTACTGTTTGATTACAACAGCTTAACTATAACTCATAATAACCTTTGTTGATATATGCAGTTGTTAAAAGGATAGAAGGCATTTTCCCAGTTTTTATTGACATCTAACCAAGTCTGGTGAATAACCTTGAATGGTACAAAGGCTAAGTGGTAAACTGACCAACATTGAAAAAAGTATATGTCCCCAAAAACTGAAACATCCTGTTAATAAAATAGAAAACGATTTTCTCTGCTGTGCTAATGGAAGTAAGTGAAGCCTTAAAAGCTTAAACAGAAAGTACAACAGTTTTGCTTGAGCACAATCCCTCTCTGTGCAAATGTGTTACTGAACTTCCAGATGCATTTTTAGGACAACACTGTACAGCATGAAGTAGAGCCAATGAACACATCATTGAGATGTTTTGAATTGGACAGGACAGAGGGCGGAAAGCAAAGCAAGCTAAAAGTGCAACACAATGTAGTGGGACCTTCAGTGTTGGCACAAACTTTCTGAACATCATTTGATCTTCAATATAGAAAGAAGAATATTTATCGAAGACGTAACTTAGTTGGATACAATGTGATACGTTATGATAAAAGATAGTTAATTTATCCCTAAAGGTGAAAACTGACACACAACCAGGACCAGTTGCCTACGTACACTGGTGCAACTTCTGAAGGAAACTGAATGTCACCTAAACACTTAGCAGAGGCAGCAGGCAAGAGATAATCATACATGTCTCAAGGCAAATCATGTGGGAAGTGGAAAGTGGAAAGCACCGCAGCACATTTTCCATCAAAGTGACATCAACATATCCATAAATAGTTCAACAATAACTTCCCATGATTGTTCCCATGACGGTATAAAATCTCCAATTGTTGCGTTTTTATACTTAAATTCCATGAACACCGAGACATTGAATATGTATACTGAAATAACAGCTGGTCTAATGGAGGTGTTCCAAAAACATTTGACCGGTAGTGCGTATGTAGAGTCACAATTGATACACAACAGTAGCTGAGTGCAGCAACATCCTTGTCTCACAGCATACAGCTGTGTCAGCCAGTGGCAGAGCTAACAGGAGGCCGTCTGGCTAATTGCTTGTTGTTGTCATGCTCTGTGTTTCGTAGTGCAGCCGCTCGGCAGCCAGGGCGCACCGTGTGCATCTCTTAGCTCCCAAACACTGAAAAAGAAGAGTATTCATGCAAATGCAGGAATGGAAAACTGACCTGATTTCTCTGTCAATGATGGGAGCTGTTAGGTAATTCAAATTAATTTGCATAATTGCAAAGATTGCATCTAGTGTGGTAGTCGGCAGGCGAACATTCTGGCAGAGCCCTGGAGCGTGAAACTAGCCGGCTCATGGCTGCATCTCTGGTGTACTTTTTAAAGGTCTACTAACTGTGAACGTCCTTCCTGTCCTCCTTTTCTTTTCACAGCAATTGATTCTGCAGTGAGGGGACACTTTAGCCTGTGCAGAAATTCAATTTAGGGTTATTACCCCGTATCAGTGATGTTCTTGCTAATTTGATTGCGTCCAGTGAAGTATCCTTTTAAAAACAATCGAGGACGGGCTCAACAAAGATTGGTTTCGCCACAATGCATACATAACGACTGGTCTCTGTTGGCTCGCCTCCGTCTCACCGTTTCCCCGCTCATCTTTTCTCACAAGCTGCTCATTGAAACATAGTGCATTACCCAACAAGCACCTCATGATTATTTCAACAATTCCTAAAAAGCCTGCCCTGTGGGATTGTTAAAAAATTGATATGGGTAATATGCAGAGATAGCGTTTCCTGCAGGGCCAGAGGGGCCTGGAGGCATGTGTTGGTCTGCTGTGTGTCTAGTGGGCTGTGATGAATGGGTTGAGCGGATGCTGATCTGTGCTTGGAAAGCATAGCAGCGACTGTTTGTTGCTGAGGAAGCACCTCGACAGCTGACACAGGGAGACACCCACCTCCAGGAGGTTGCCTCTGTGAAGTGGCTGCGGGGATGTCAGGCCCCTTGGCTCTGACATCCAGACGACATACAGCTGGTGACAAACTGACCCCGAGCGTAACCTCACATCGTCCTGGGGTTTGAAACTGTGAATCAGCAAAACATATGAACCTGTTTAAGAGCTGAAACTCTGTCTCATCCGCGGGATCTGGAAAAATCCCTCCGTGCAACTCCGTCTTCCTCATCGTCTCTTTATGGCTCCTCTGTAATGACAGCCTTACATACATCTCAATGTAGCCTGTCTTTACTGGAAATTAGCTGCACTCACATCAGATCTAATCCTGTGACCCTCCTGCTACATTGAGCTACCCCCTCCTCCGCCTTCCAAGCTCCTCTCCATCCATCCTCAGCCTCCCGCTCATCAAACGCTCTCTGTCTCTCAGGCTCGTAAGCCAGAGGCGCGCCGTTATCTGCTCGCTGTTCTTCAGCCAGCACTATTATCTGAGTGCAGGAGCCCATTAACAGGTTATTGACGGGATATGAGACTGCATACATCTCTGAAGGAAGCAAGACAGAGAGGGGAGACAAAATACAGAAGTGTGTGTGTGTGGGGGGGGGAGTTCCCACCTTGGTAAATGACACTACTGAAAATAAGTACTTGTCTTGCCTATCTGCCATCACCTGCATCTCTCACCGGGCGAGGGTACTCTGCGATGACTTCCTGGAGCAAAGATGGGAAAGGAAGAGATTATGTTTAGAGCTTAATGTTGAAAGTGACCCTTCTTCACTGCAGAAGGCTTTAAGTCGCTCTTAATCTTATCCATATTGTGCCTCTTTCACCGAGAGGCCATTTGAAAACCACGGCCCAAGACAAAGATCTTTCAGATGTGTAATTTTCCACCAATTCATGTGAACACACACACACACACACACACACACACACACACACACACAGCAATCGCTTCTTTCTTATTTTTCAGATGCAGTTTTTTTTTTTCGGGAATGGCAGCATTATGGACATTTGCATCTGCTCCTGACAGCATGAAATCAGATGCTAGCTCTCCCTCCATTCACTCTATCATAAGAATAATCGGTATGAAAAGACTCACACTTCCTCTGAGCAGAAGACTTTGATGTTCAGGTGCAAAATAGTCCACGATAAAAAAAAATCTTGTGCTGCAGTCACATTTTGCGACAGAGGGGGGCAGTGTTGTAAAAGTAGATTTCTCGAGCTTGTCTCCTTGCCCAACCGAAACCTGCTGTCATTGCGGTCTGTTGGTATTGCACCTGTTTACCTTGCTGTGTCAATATTGCTCCTGCAATTTGCCCTCCAGGGCAGCTGTTTGATTTTTCTTATGTATGAAATCATATATATTAACGTTTCTTCCCACCTGCCATATGTATATGCAGCAGGGCCAAAGACACACCCATGAAACAGTGTGCTGAACGGATGGCTCCGCTGGTGGAGTGGTGTGAATAGCTGGGCTCAGTTATTGAACCTTCGCCATTATCACCTTTATGAAGAAAGACTGTGAGAAAGACCATCTTTGTGTGGCTGGCTGGTATCGAACCGAGTCAAGTATAAGGGAAGTTGTGTTGTTCAATTAGCAGGAAGGTACTGGCGTGTGTATGCGTGTGTATATGTGTGTGTGTATGCTATTGGCCTTTGGCTAACAGATGGACTTAAGCTGAGGTCGGTGAGTCGTGGAAAAAATGCAGATAGTTACAGAAATTATAACATTTTACCATGAGGTGTGTTTGACATTTGTGTGTGTGTGTGTGTGTCTTTGCTGGTGATGCTGATGTGAACCTTTCTGCTCCATGGCAGCTTTGTAACAGCGTCTCCATTGTAGTGTCAGCACCTCGTGTCCAGGTCTCCGACAGAGTGTTGCTGTGGAGCTGTCAGCAGTCATGCAGGTGTGGAATATCAATGTGTTGTCTGGCCTTTCCCTATGAAATTGCGTGTGTGTTGATTGGTGTGTGTGCGTGTGTTTGTGTGTGTAAGACTTTGATACCAATTCCATTGAAACAGCTTATTGATGACGACAAGACTTTGATACTTATTTCTACTTATCAACCCATCACCTGTTTCTACACAAAGATCTCATGCAAAACCATTCATCTCTTCTTATTAAGTCGATAAATGTCGGGAGTTTGATGAAATAACATTGATGAAATCACACAGAACTGATCATGTCAGGCATTAGCATGATTAGTTTTTTTTTTTTCGAAGAGTTTTTTTCCCTCAGAAGAGAAACGCTGATACAATTTTGCAATGATCATCTGTTTGATACCTCTGGAGCGGGTCGTGGCTCAGGTTGGGCTTATTTCGACGGATATAAATTAGTGATGATCAAAAGAGTGATTCCAGCCTCTGAGAAAGTGCTATTTCTCAATTCTCCCTCAAGTTCCCACCATTAAATTGCTTTAATTCGAGTATCATCCCCCTCACTCTTTTTCGATGCAAAATGTGTCTGTAGAAAGTTTGATTTCGCTTCGTAGAAAAATAACAAGCGATAACACAAAACTCTTGCAGCATTATCTACTGTGTCTGCTGCGGATCAGTATTCTCAGTATGTTCCAAAGAGTCTTACTTTTTCCAAAACTCTGCCGAACGCACAATTTTCATTTCAGCTCTGTAAACTGTTGGCCCAGACAATAGTTGGAGTTTGGAAAAGTTAAACAAACTCTTAACAGGAGAATTGTTGGCCAACAACAGCGTTTTTACCAATGAATAGACAGATCAACATTTAGTTTGTTTCATCCTCAAAATATGTGATATATGTATAAACACCTGTGACAATAGTATTGTTTAAGTGAACTCTCCTCTTTTTGATTTGTCGTGGACACGCTCGTGATTAACAGCATCATTTATGTTGATGAGTGAAGGGCACGAGTGCTGGTAGTTATTCAATAATAGTGAACATGACCAAATCGCACCAAATTTGACTCTGCACTTTCATGTGTTCCTCACATAGACAGATTGAATGAGATTTCTGGAATTAGTAGATGTATTTTCTCCTTTAAGACCACCAGTGGTTGTAGGAAATAGAGGCACCTTTGTTAGTATTCTTTTCTCACATTTTAGTTTATGTAGTTGTAAATCTAACACAGATATGGTTAATTTCATTTCAATTCATGTGCACATCACAATCAGATGTGACTTACTGGTGAATGATAAAAGCTGCAACCCGTTTACCTGATTCCGTTCTGTAAGTACAGGTGGATGTGTGCATGTGCTCTCATTTATTGTATCTGTTTCTGCCGGGGGGGATGTGAAATATCACTGGATTTTATTTAACAACTGTGTCAGGCATCATCGTGCATGCCCCCTCTCTAATATGGCGGCGATCCTCCTCTTTGCTGTCTGTTTACATCCCACGCTGTCTCTCAGTGTCACACTCACACGCCTCATGTGCCCAGCTAGCCTCAGTTCACCATTCTGAAAAACGCCGGGTCTCCAGCAGCACCACTGCCTTGCGCACCAGGGGGAGCACAGGGCAGGAGGAGGTGCTGATAGTGACAAGGTGGCGAGTAGTCTTGGAAATAGAGTGGAGAGCGCTACGAAGTTCCCTTGCAACCTTTCCTATAGCCCGCACTGTGCCTTGCTGCCGAGCAGGGGCCCGTTGCCAGCGCTCGCAAAGGCTGTAATGAGTTTATTTCATGTCAGCTGTGAAAGTGCCCGTCTCTGTCTCGCAAGCACTCAAACAGAGCTGAGGCCCATAAACACAAAGTGCAGTGTGTAAATCCCCACAGCCTGACGTCTCCCAGCCTGCCCTCTACGGCTCCTGAGCACCTCTTTATCGAGAGAGGGAAGGGAGAGGCGAGATCCCCACTTACCCCCTGAGAGGACACCACAGGGCCTGGGCTACGAGGCACGGCCCAGGTCTCCCACCAAACACCTCTTACTCTATAATCTTTAACCTCCACTACTTAGACACTCGCCTCCTTGGGGAAAACATGTTTTTTTTCCAGGTCGAGAGCAGACCCGGGGGTAGACGGTGCAGCGGGCAGCTATTGTGCAGAACATGCTGTTTGTTGTAAGCAGCATCAGATCAAAAACAGCCAAGTGCGCAGTGATTCACTTTGGCTCGTGGAGTGTCACCTCTGACGAATAGGACATCAGATGTGCCTTTTTCCATGACGTCAGCCAGCCTCCTGTCCAGTGCTCTCCCCTCCATGTGATGCAAAACGCTCCCCTTGTGTTCCCTCTCCAACAGCGGCCGGTGTGTCTCCACATACATGTGTTGAGCTGTGTCCTCATGGGGCCTGGGAGCGGAGCGGGGTCACTGGTTAAAAGGGCAATGAGTTAAAGATGTAGAATGGACATAGAACACAAAAGGGAGTTTCTATCGCGGTTTCCTCTCTGACACGGCTTTGGTCCGTGTTCAGGGATTAGTGTGCGATGCTCCACCACAGCCTTTTCCTTGGTCTGTCTCCAGATGTTATCTTTAGGTGTGCGCTCTTCTTTCCTCCTCCGTTTCCCTCTCTATCCCATCCCCCTTCCTGTATGAACTCACTGGTGTGAGTCATCCTAGGCTGCTCAGGGAGAGATTTAATTGCTCTCTCTCCTCCTTCTTCAAAAATGCACATCTCAGAGAGAGGGCTGCCACTGACCCTCCACCCCTGCAAAAAACAGCCGATCTATTCCTTACCACGAAGGCTGGGCCACCTCCAAAGACAGGCAAAATACACACTCCAGATATTTGCTCCATTATCCCCACTGAGGGCGGCACAATACCGCCTGCCTTTGCCATGCTTTGGCCTGATAACCTCCTCTGTATTGTTTGCCATGCTGTCGCGCTACTGGCTGAATGTTGGCAGAATATAGGGGTGATAGAAAACCCCCACAGCAGCAGCAGCAGAGCGTTTGTAATCACAGTAAAAGAAGGAAAAAAAAAAAAACTCTACCATTTTCACCACGGGGGTCGGGGAATTGTAGTGTTTGGCACTTGGTCGGTTTAGAGACTTTTATTTGTTCCAGGTCAGGAGGTGTAATGCCAACCCATGAACCCATGACACATAAGAAGTGGACTGTGAAAACAAAACAAGCAGTTTTGTTTTCCAGTTTGAATGCTTTTTCTTGTGTTTGAAAAAATATTTTCATTTATTTTTATTTAATCCTATTGCTTTACATTTATTCTTTTAGGGACCCTGAGTCGAATGTCTTTATATTGTATACGCAAAAAAAATACCACTGATATATTTGATATGTCTTCATTTATTATATTTCTTATTTTTTAATTACATTTTATTATTTTAAGTATATCATTATTTTGATCAAAAAAATTGGGTGAAAAATTCATTTGTTTTTAATGACCAATCTAGATCCCAACACCCAGAACCTAAGATCCTCACAGTGAATTGGTGCATTCCCCCGTCCCATTGCCCTGCAGTTCTGAGTTTATGCAGTAGGTGGCACTCTTCCTACAGAAGAGCACTGTGTGTGTGTGTGTGTGTTTGTGTGTGTGTGCCTGTGTGTGTGTGTGCGTGTGTGCGCGTGTGTGTGCGAGATGGTGGAGGCTACCTTGCTTGTATTGGCTGAATATGATTGGAAATAGGTCTGCCTCGACTTACCAATGCCCATCCATACGTGCGCCCTCGCAGATGAAAGACGTGTTTGTTGTTAATGGGGGAAGTCATTTTTGCCCCTCTGCTGCTCAGTCACATCTCCTGCATGGCAAAGTGACTCCACATTGATGCTGGACCGTGTGATAGACAGAGCTCCAAAGGGGTGAGGAGGCTAAAATGCCACTGTGATTATAACAATTAGAGGGGCTGAGCGTAAAGTGGAGTGTGTTGCTCCAGGGCTCCGAGTGGCTCTTTTTATTTTCCTCCCCTGTGATGCCGATGAGTGTCTCCGACTTGTATGGCAGCAGACAGGGATCAATGGATAATGCTGACTTTCGAGATGACTATAGATGTACTCTGGACTGCCTGAGATGGCTACTAATCCAGGACGATTAGGCCGTGTAATCTTTGTTCTTGGCCTAGTCTAGACAAACAATACACACACACACATACACTCACATATATATTAATATATGTCTTACAGGTGCGCTGAAAAGTCAGCAGCTTCTCAGTAGAATTGTCACTTTTCATCCCAACAAAAACACACACACACACTCAGGAGTCTTGCTGCAGTTATTCTCCGCCCCACCAGCTTTTTTTTTTTTTTTTTTTTAGATTTAACTAACGATTGAACTAAAGCTGTACAGATGTTGTTGCTTCCATCTCTGAGTTTCAGCGCGCTGAGCCATCGCCGGGAAGCAAAGCCTATAGGAACACAAACTAAGTCCTCGTGCTTACCTCCAGATCCCTCCTCTTCTTCTACCCTCTCGCCTTCATCCCGTCTCACTTCTGCTGCCATGCTGCACAAACAAAGTGGATGTTTCCGAAGCACTAGCTGCATACATTTCTAAATGCTGCCTTGATTTCTCTTTCAATGACATTCGAGTAGGTGTCAGTTACATTACACACAAATGAATGCTGTTATTCAGTGAATCCTGTTTGTTTTCATGAAACCTGGGACATATTTTGTGACTTACCTCTGTGACAAATGGGTTATGTTTGTCAAAGAAGATGGACAAAGCAAGTCCTTTGAGTTTAGATGTTTGCAGGGAAGATGTTGCAATTTTTTTCTTTTGCTGACAGCTTACCTGACATCCTCCAGCATAAAAGGAAACATCACTCTAAGTAGAGAAAAATCACTATATCATATTTTTTCCTTTCAGTTCAAGGATTTTGACTATTTTCTGACATCACTCATGTGCAACACTTCCTGTCTTGTAGCTGTGATGGAGGTACAAGTCCCAGAGCAGCCAGTGGTGGCGCTGCACGGCAGGGACGCCGTACTCAACTGCTCCTTCAGCCACGCCAGCCCCTACAACCTGTCCGATCTGAGCATCTTCTGGCAGCTGACGGACACCAAACGCAACGTGCACGGCTACACGGGACAGGACCAGCTGGTGGACCAGGCCGAGCGCTTCGCCAACCGCACCAGCCTGTTCCCCTCCCAGCTGGGCCTGGGCAACGCTTCGCTCCTGCTGAGCAGGGTGGTGGTGGCGGATGAAGGCAGCTACACCTGCTTCGTCAGGGTGCAGGACTACGGCAGTGCTTCTCTGCTGCTGCAGGTGGCCGGTGAGTCAAGAGCTGTATCCCATGTATAGAAACAAACAGATGAAAATGCACATGGACTGTTATAGGCAGTTGCACTCAGATAAGGCTGAGATTAAGCTTCAGCTAGACATTCTATAAACCACATTGCATCGGCTTCATTGGCATTAGCATGGAGTCCCATTCTTATCTTATCTTATCTTAATAGTTTCCCTCAACACTTTGAAATTGATCGTGTTATAAGATATTTGACACCTGTGCTTATCCACACATATACACTAATAGTACACAGTAAAATATGTCGTACGTTAGCTAATGTAGACTGTGATTTAGGATCATTTCTCCTCACAAGATGTAAGCAGGTGATAAACAGTCTCCTCAGGGCTGCTGAGCAGTGTTGTTGGTCAATAAGCGCTGATTGTGGTCTCTGTCATGGTCAATATGTGCTGACTTTGATTATTAGCTGTTGTTACGGTCAATCTGCTATCGCTAACATCTTCTCTGCTGAGCGACCGCATCCCCACCTTCACAGCTGAGAGCCTTTTATTTATTTATAATGATACTGTGTGCCTTTCTGTCTCACATTTCTATATCTGTTGTGAGATTGTTGCAGTATTCTCCAAGGATGGATGTGCGTTAGGCGGCGTTAATGAATAATATTTGTTTTCTCCGCGCCTGGGGGAGGGAAAACAATGTCTCCAACAGTGACAAATTGGCTCAAATTAAAGGCATTAGATTTATAGTTTTATTTTTAGCGA
Organism: Pleuronectes platessa; assembly: GCF_947347685.1. Lineage (NCBI taxonomy): Eukaryota > Metazoa > Chordata > Actinopteri > Pleuronectiformes > Pleuronectidae > Pleuronectes > Pleuronectes platessa. The sequence goes on from NC_070626.1 coordinate 12,057,544, forward strand.
GCATTTACAGTTCACACTGAAAACTACCTTTTTGCTGTATGGTCGGAGAAAATGAAAGGAGCCCTCAATGGAAATCTGTCTCTCAGTGAAATGGACATTTGGAAGTTAGTATGTACCGTGCTAAAGCTGTCTTTGTGTTGAGAGCCCACTTTCCCAAAAGCAGCTCAGACAAATTGATCTCATCTGGCTCTCCGCTCCATCCCATTGTTTGCTGTGCCCTGATTGGCTCTGGCTGTGGCAACAAAAAAAGCCTCGTTCCCCCGCCACCTCTGTACTCGTGTTCTCGCTCCGGGGAAATGAGAGGTGTGATGTCGGTCTCGGCTGACGATTCGCCACTCACCCCCTGTCCCTCCACGCCTTTCCACATGCCATAGGCTGAGTTGTCCCAAATCTCTGACCATGCCAGTTTTCTCTGAGGCCTGTCCACCTCCGCCCCCTCGACTGGCAGTGTGTTTCCTCTCCGGGAGGGGCTCAGTGCTTCGGGCTGTGTGGCGAGTGCAGGGATAGAGCGGCTTCAGGATGTACCACTGATGCTGTCTGTGTCTGTGGGATCGTAAACCACTGTGTTATGCTAAGCTCCCTAAGTATAATTAAGAATTTAATGGGAATCATGTCAACCAGTTCCCAGGGTGACTCGCTGCAGAGAATCTAACTAAATTCAGTCTGTATCTACTGTTCTCCTCTCCTCCTTCTTATACCCTTTTACCTCCTCCGCCCCTCCCCTCCTGAATCCTCACCCACCGATCTCCTCCTCTCTTTGTGTACAACTCCTCTTTCTCTCAGCCCCCTACTCCAAGCCTGTGGTGACACTGGAGCCGGAATCCAACCTGCGGCCAGGTGACGAGGTGGCCCTGACTTGCGTGGCCTATGGTGGTTTTCCTGAGGCCGGCGTGATATGGCAGGACGGGCGTGGGCGCAACCTGACGGATAATATCACTACTTCAGTAGTGGCCAATGAGGAAGGGCTGTTCACCCTGACCAGTATGCTGTCGGTTGTACTGGAGCCCAATAGTACCTACAGCTGCCAACTGATCAATCCACTACTGGGCGAGGAGGGCTTTGCGTTTGTCACCATCACAGGTGGGTGTGGGTCTCCATCTCTCTTTATCAATGAATTTTAGCTCTTTTAAATAATGTTTTCAACTCCACTCCAGTGCAAAGTAAAGGGGCTGAAATTCACTTGCTTCCTGCAGTGTTTTCAGATTAGTCTGATCAGTCATGCATACGTTTCTCTTTATGTTGCATGTTTTCAGATCTCACTGTGTGGAGTCTCCATGTTCTCACTGTGTCTTTGTTTTGTTTTCCTGTTTTTCCTACCACAGTCCAAAGACATGTAGATTGTGGTTGAGTTGACTCTAAATTGCCCGTAGTAGTGAATGAGTGTGAATTGTCTGTTTGTTGACTTGACTGGCGAAACCTTTCCAGGGTGTTGTCAGTTGGGATTGGCTCCAGCTCCCCCTGCCACCCTCAGAGGATAGGCTGTATAGATGATGGATGGATGGATCTTTGTCGTGAATCAATCTTGTCATTTGATTTTCACTTTGTTAACTTTTCTTTGTCCGTCTAAGTCTTACAGTGATTCTGTGGCAGTCTGCCATTTTCTAATCTGTTCCGACACAGTTTCATAATGAACAAAAAAAGTTTTCAAACTCATCATTATAACATACAGGATCTCTGCTCGCTCGCTAGCGCACTAACCCATCCACTTGCTTCTACAATATTCCGTGGTCCATAATATTTTTATCATTCACGTTGACAGTCAGACCGCATGGCTTCAGCTCAAGTTGTGGCAAGCAATGCAGGTCTTTTTTTCAAGCAAGAACTCGTCTTTCTCTCTTCTGTGTCTCTATCTTTCAGTCTGTGTATCTGTCACTCGGTATCTGATGCACGTGAGAGTAATCTTGGTGCGCCCTCATGTGCACCCTGTTACCACCATAGTTTGAATGTTTCATGCTTAAAGTAGAAGTTCAGCTCCAAAGAAATGAACTAGAAATAATGAAATGTACAACACAGGTAAAACAGTAATAAAGGATGTTGAAGTGCTTGGTTTCCCAGTGGTTATCTGAAGGAAATGTGCAAACTAAAGTAGAATGAGATGTTTGCCTTGCTTTGATTGATGTACCCATGAGTGTGTGACAGCCCCTAAGTGATAGATCTAATGGTCCCCTCAGCCCCAGCCACCACCCATGTCCCACTGGCCCTGCTGGTGTACTATATGTGTTAAGTGCAAGGAGAGTGCCACGTAAGGTGGGCCAAGGCAGGGTCTCTAATGGGAGCAGCACTGTGTAAAATGGCTCATAAATAAGTTGAGGTTGCCCCAGCCTGCTCTCTGGGCTGGAGCTGGTGCTGGAGCTGGTGCTGGAGCAGGGGCTGTTTGAGGCGGAGGTCAAGGCAGAGGTCAGGGTGCTGCTCCACTGGGCTGGGAAATGACTCTGCTGTCTGGAAATGGGACGGCCGATTGGCAGGGTTCAGGCTTGCTGGACGGCCGGGGGAGGGTGGCCTTTCAAACGGTTTGGTGAGCCACCTTCAAAACAGTGTTGAAATCGTCTGTGTCTATTTCCTCTCCCGCCTTGCTGGATTGATGCACTATTACAGGTTTGTTCAAAACAGACATGATTGCTTTATTACCTTTCATGTTGTTGTTTTTGCTGGTCTCCCTTATTTCCTGTCTAGTGAGATTTATTTTTAAAAGAAAAATGATTGAAGTGTCTGGATTGATGATTTAGATTGCGATGTATTATTTTTTATCTTTTTCAAGTGAAGTGATGTGAAACAGCAACAAAGATATTTCCATGTTTTCCTTTTCTTCACTTTAATGATGGCAAGGATTCACCAGCAGTATAACGAGAGTTAGTGGACTGGTAGCTTGCATTGTCCCCTCCAATCCAACTTTAGAGCATAAACTGTATACTGACGGCCTAACTACATTTTCTCCCAATATCTAGATTTGAAGCAAAAATATGACGGATACTAACTCTGCCATCTTGTGTTTTTGAAGCCAGAGTCTGCTCAGCAGTGATCAGATGATGCAGCCGCAGTATCGAGGTTTCACCGATATACGTGTTCAACCAATCATGAGACAGTCTCAGCTTTTCAATTCAATTTCATTCCATTTTTGAGCAACAAATAACTAATTAAAACCAAAGAAACAGGAGATTTGAATCCTAGAACAAAAAAGTGTTATAAGGAATACCTAAAATGACAGAAACCATCTTTGACAAAAATGTATTTAACATGGACATGACTTTTTAGTTTGGTCTTTGCCCCATCCATTATCATGGAGAAGGCAGCATGTTGTTCCTGTACTGTAGCCAGCCACTAGGTGGCGATTGATACACCTGGCTTCACATTTGGGGAGCTGTCCTTTTGTCCATCTTTATGTCCAGTCTATGCTTCAGACCTGTTGCCATCCTGACCGTGCACCTTGTACTGGTGATATTTGAGTTAGCACGTTATCTATGAGTTAAGTTAACTCATATATTATTTTAAAGGTTTTGCACTTGCATGAAACTAGGCGACGAATCTGTTCTTATCGATTGGTTTTAATGTACCAGAGTTAAAGGAGTAGTTTGCTGGGAGGATTAAATACAATATTTGTTCAATTTTATTGGCTTTGATTGCTGTTTTCTAAGGTCATGGTCAGAGTCACAGCTCTGCTGTTTCCAAATCCGAAAAAATAAAGGAATCAAGAGAAAAACAGATTTAAAAAAGTCTGGCTAAAGATCAATGTTGTTGTTGAAGTGTGACGCCTTACCGACTGAATAAAAGACGACAAAAGAAGCAAATCCGCAAATAAATGGAGCAAAACCCTTAATTAAAACATTGGTGATTTCCAGCGACAGGGTGAACATGAATAAGAGTCATTTCTCAGTAGGAGCCCAGCTTGAGGATAGCCAAAGTTGTTGGTTAACACACAGAAGATTTACAGTATTTTTTTGGGTGCTGCGATACAAGGAGGCTTGTTTGAAATGAAAATGTATTTACGTTTGTTTACAACAGCTGGTGTGTGCTTAACAGCTTCTGTAATTAATTTTGACCTAGCAAAACTCTTCTGCTGGAGTAGCAGAGTGTGGAGTGTGCAGAGCTTGTGTTGATATAGTGAGCACGCTCCGCTGTATACACACACCACTGCACCACACACACTCCGACACTGGAGAATCCTATTATGAGAGTGGTGGAAATCTGCTTAAAATTTTAAATGGCCTATGAGAGGGAGTGAAGGAAGCGGAGAGTAAGAAAAGAGAGAGAGAGATGGGGGGCTGTTGGGGGGGGGGGGGCGCAGCGGACAGGCGTGTTAACATTTCACACTCTTCCCAATCTCTGATTGAAAAATTACAATTGTAATACAAGTCTCCCCCAGGCAGAACAGGAGTTTGACAAGGTTAATTTTGACAAAATGAACCCTTTACCCACACTGAGCGGAGCACGAGCAGGAGCCGCACCTCCAGAGTCTGCGTTAGGTCCTCCATGTTAATCTCACCTCTTTTATAGTCACCAGCGATTCAACCACTGTGCCAGATACCATCCTGAGTGTCAACAACGTATGCACACGTTCCATGCACACTAACATCATCATATCAGCCCGACAGATTTGGCAGATATCGTTACCGATGTTATATACCATATATATTATGTATGTTATATATATTTAAAAGATTTGGCAACTATTCCCAAAATGTCATTGTCAAACTCTTATAACAAATAAATGTATTGAGGCTATTGAGGAAACACAAATATAGTTTTTTATGAAAAATGTAAAAATAAATGATAATTTTTTCTCCATTTTTTATTTAGCAAAATAAAGGTTTTTCATATCAGCGGCTTTCGGGAATCTAAAATGCTGATACCGATGCATGGCTGAAACGCTCACAGCCTACAGAGTGCTGGTCAAAAGTGCTGGTCAAAAACAATGTCTACCAGAGAGCCAGGCTCTCTGGTAGACATTGTTTTTGTGTTGCTTGGATATTGAGGGATGTGGCAGAGTGCAGCATGGCTTCGTTGCGGGGAGACCCATAGAAACAGCTAGTATTAATGAACGGTCGAACTTGGAAAGGAACAGCCTCAGTCCTCAAATGAACCGTGGCCTGTCTACTCGCCTGATCAGCCTGCTAGTGTACCAACGCCCCCCTCCTCCTCCTCCTCTTCCTCCCTTTCCTGCTCTACCTGTCCTGTTGGCTTGCTCTGTCTCACACTCCCAGCCTAGTCTGGTCACTTTGTTCTCCTTAGTAAGAAGAATGTTTTTGCACTTTCGGGGGATCAAGAATCTACATCTTATAATTTTTTTGTGATCCTTTTCTGAATGTGGAGCTTTAGCTATGTGTCCTATCGACTGGAGCTGTGTGATTGCGGCTTGTTGTCTGATGGCTGTGTTTCAGGGCCTGTCACCAAACAGTCCTACCCCCCCGCCCCCCCAGCACCGACCCCCACACCCGTCTGCTTACTCCCTCTCAATGAGGATGGCGCCATATCCCCAGCACCACTCTGCTGGCACAGCATTTACAGAGAACAGCGAGCGGATGGAGATGGATAGAGTGGTGGGGAAAAGAAAGGAGATAGAGAGATGAGGCAAGGCGATAGAGAGAGGGAGCTATTGGGAGACCGGGTAAGGAGGGGTGAGAAGTGGATGACAGAGAGCAAGATGGAGATGAAAACGTTTGCTGAGCTCAGAATTGTGGCACTACAGCCTGACAAGCAGCAGATGAACATGCTGACGGGGAAGGGAGATCACCTGACATGCTGGAGGAGGCTTTCTGCTGAATCTCACATAAAGATGGTATTCGCTGGTTTTCACTGGGCAGTGCTGTGGCTCGGTTGTTCGCAGTGTCGCTTTACTGTAAGAGGATTCCTGAGTTGCTTCCCAGTCTCAGTCCAGTCTGTGTGGCACTGGCATTCTTTCCCCAGGCTTTTGGGTTTTTCCAGCATATGCCCCTTATATCCTCAAACCTTCCAAAAACATACGAGTAGACAAACGTTTTACAAAGTCTAGTACAGTTTGTTTGTCCACCAGACCAAATATTAGCTGAAACGCAAGATAAATTATGCTCAATGCTCCCACACTGCCAGGAATGTGTCTTGACTGACGTGCTGCTCGGAGGATCTATTCCCTGAAGTTGTGTAATGTTTAGGACTAACTTTAAAATGTTATTAATTGGTTTATAATTCATAATATCAGCATCTTGGCAACTAGTGTACCAACACTTCTGCTGACCTTCCAAGTTGTTGTTCTGACTTGAGATGACGTTCACACAAATTTTCTGAGTCTGGTTATCATGTTTCCGATTAATATCCGACCCCACACAGACTCGCAGTTCTGTTGGAGATCTGGATATGTTATGCTTGTGGTGACTAACGTTTAGCCTCTATCCCCAAGCAGAGATGAGCAGCACACTGCAGAGGACTGGTGAGCTCACTTTCTTTCTAACTCCACATTCCAAACTTGTTTATCAGCCCTTACACAGCTCTTCACACTTCAGAAAAATCCTGTAAACAGACTTTTGTGTGTTAAATCAGCAGAGTTCTCCTCTAAAACAATACTCTCATAGCTAATGTGGATCAAAAAAATGATGATAGTGGCCAAAACACAACAAATCAATCTTGTTAGGATTCCGCTCTGTCCCTCTGTGAAGACAGGAGTGAGTTAGTCCAGGAGGAAAAGGGTAACGCGAGGACACTCTGAAAAGTTGGAAGACTGTACTACTGCCAGTATTCATATTCAAATTTCAAACAGACACATAATAGAAAACTTCAGAAAATGTTGTCAGCAGATGGTTTTTTCTCCAACAGTATTTTTCTGCTGACTACAAGACACACCCACTTGATAGATGTAATTGGTCGGTTTTAATAACCATATCAACCTGTATTCGCTCGAATGACCAGCAGGGAGCAGCTCCACTGGTTGCAAAAAGAAGTCTGTTTCTATAAATGTCTATGAGAAAAGTACTCTAATTCTCACTTAATTTATAAAGTCAGTAAACATTGTCTTGCAGAGTTCATGGTCTAAATCGCTAGTTCCAAGTCTTCGTTATTACAGCATGATTTTCATTTAGTAAATGATGGTTCGTATTTAGAGTCAAACAGATGAAAACGGACCATATGCCTTTGGGCGTGGATACTGTCATTGACAGTTTATACCGTCCAATGGATGCAGGTTGCAGGTGTCCTTGACCTCTCAGTCGGACTCACATCTTTTTTGTCCAAATATGATTACTTTAGGTATTCAAAAAGACAAATGGCGTTGTACGAAAAACCAAACCCGAGACTTCAAAGCAGCTGTTCACAAATGAATATGGGACGTCATGTGGGTTGCCACTTGGCTCCTACACATTACGCCCCTGCCTTGCATTCAGCACACAGATTTCTCCCTTTTCTCTTTTAGAGGTGGCATGACTGGATAAAATTGTTTGGGCATGTTTTCATTTTCTCTGCGTCAATCACTGTCTCCTTTATTATCACATTTTTTATAATCAACTGTCATGCACCCTCACCCAGCTCTCCAGTATTCTTTCCTGGATCTACTTTGGTCCACACTCTGCTCGGAACTCAATTTTATTTACGAACCTGACCGAGCCAGAAAGAAAACCAACCGAGACCAAGCTGAACCCGAAAGGGATTCAGTTTTTTTAGAGAGCCAATACATTTTTGTCTGACAGGTTTGGACCTGACGGATGCCGATGGGTTCCAACAGGCTCTAGACTGGTATCCACACTCTAAAAGGATTGCACAACGCGATCCACTTTAAAGGTCCAGTGTGTACGATTTAGCTGAAAGGGTTCTATTGGCAGAATATAAAATAATGAGTGTGTGATCATTGAAATTGTACAAATTGTTTTTTTCTTTGCCTTAGAATTGGCCCTTTATATTTAAATATGTCATATGTACATAGGGAGCGGGTCCTCTCTACAGAGGCTGCCATGTTTTTTTACAGTAGTGCAAACTGGACAGACTAAACACATTTTAAGTTTGTATGACAACTGAAGCTACCACAGGTTCTCTTTCATGTTTGTAAGGGGAGGGTGGGGCGAGGGGTGTTCAGCTGCAGCCTGCACCTTCACCACTAGATGTCACTAAATACTACACACCAAAGGAATACACACTTATTTCCATATTCATTCCCTTGTTCGTTAAGAAACATAATTGGTGGAGAGACATGCTGCACTTTTCACCTGTGTGTTCTCCACCACTCGCATACTTTTTCACTTTAAAGGCAGATAATTCCAGTTTCTTTCAGCAAGTCTTTCTCTGAGTCAACGTATTCCTCAGCAGGTATAGTTCTGTTTTTGTGGGGCACATTTTCCCGAGGGGAATGATTATTGTGAAGCAGATGAGCGCTAAACCAACCTTCAGCGGATAAATCAAGGTTAAAATAACATCTTTAATTGCTACATAAACATTGACCTTTATCTTGGAGATGGAGTCTAACACAGGTGCTAATAGTAGGTGGTCTACATGAGAGTATAAAGCCATTCATTACGCTGTTTTTAGCTCCTTTTGTGCCCCCTTTACTTCACTATATTATTATGTCTTCAAGCTTGATCCTGACAGCGTTTTGCCATCTAAATAGCTACCTGCCGAGCTGGGGTTTGCGTAAGATGGGGTTAGGGCAACATTATTGTTTCCTCAGTGAGTGTTTTCTCTGAATGATGTCTCTTACATTATGTTTTTTTCTTGAACAGAATTAAAAAATATTGTGTGTCAGTTTAAAACATTTAAAATCAGAATAAAATCATTTCTGTGCAAGCGTTAAAAAAGGCTACTTCAGAGGTTCTCTTCATCGGAGTAAATGTTGTGATGAAATTGCAGTAATTGCGATTATTCTTGAAATCTTTTACAAGCATGTTTGCACCTTCCACTGGTAGAAGGTTTCATCAAAGGCTTGGTCAATCATCTTTGGGGTAATCTGTTGCCGAAAATCATGTTTTTGCATCAAGCTCCTATAGCAAACTACTGTGCCCTTCTTTGTTCTTCACTGAATGAGGACTAATTTAAATGCAATTAGCAGAGCCTTCGGAGAAGCAGAAAACAGCAGTATAAATGAATTTGTTTTCAGTAGAGCAGCAAGCAGGCAACCTTCCCGACGGAGCAGTGTATTAATTAGTGTCCAGTGCACAAACAGGCTTCCTTTCTCTTGCTGAATGCGTGCTCTGTCTTATCAGGAGCCCAGTCGGGAGAAAACAAAACAAACAGGCAGATAAAGTAGTGTAGGCAATCTAAAATACATACAGGTAGGCAGAAATGGCACCATTGTGAGCACATTTATTCCTATCAGGATTATTAACTCGGGGCCACCCGCCACTGCCGGTACTTGGAAGAGGTTTGACCCTCCTCCAGTGGGCCATCAGTATAGGACATTTTATCCCTGTATTATAGCCAGGCCAAAGTTATTTGTCATGCTCGCCGTCCTACTGTTTGCAGCTCTGAGGGATTGTTCGGATGGATTCAGTCGTGGGCAGTTTCTGGTGTGTGTGCAGCTCTTTCAGATAGTTCAAATTAGCTCCTCTTGTTTGGGATGGGATATAATTCTCCTTTATACTAGCCTCATGTCCGCCATCTTGACTTTTAAGCTCAAAGGATTTTTTTATTTTCAAAATACTTTTGTTTGTCACAATTAAAAGCAACATTGTTATAGTATTTTCCACCTATTTACGCCTGTCCTCTGTACTTTGTTTGTTCCAGAAGAAAATGCCTCTCAGAGTTTATAAAGTTTGAATGAATTTGACGCGTAATTCGTTCAAATATATTTAAATAATCCCACATGCACACGCATGCAGTCAGACAAGGTTGTGTTGTAGTACCTCCTCCAGCGCTTCACTTGGGTAGAACGCTTATTGGTGAACCTGCCGATTTGTTCATGTTCAAGAGCAGTCAAGTAGTAGTAGTAATAGTGGCAGTAACAGTAAGGCAGTTGTGTGGTGCAAAGATGACAAACAGCCTTACCTCTGTAGGTTACTTGCAGTCTATGGTGGAGAACATAGGATATTTCGGCAGCTCGCCTCTTAGATGCTTTTGTGTCCTGATGCCAGTTTAGGATGGCTTTGCTTGCAAGAATCCTCCATTTCAATAGAAAAACAATTACTGGCTTGCCTTACTGATAGGTCAAGAGGGCCTTCAATAGGTCAAAGTGACACTGAGCGCCCTCAGCTGGATCACAAGATACGCTTCCACAGATGTGCTTCTAGGCTGTATATGTTGAATACCAACAGGTCATTATAGTCTGTGAACTACCTCCTGCATGTTTGAATGAAAGTTTGAAAGTCTGATAAATAGTGACGGCCCTAGTCCATTTATGCCTATTTTTTGTTTTTTTCTACTTGCATCCGCCATAAGTTTATTCCTGTCCTCTCTCAGTGTCCGTCTTTGCTCCAAAACCATCACATCATCGTGGTGTGATCTTACCCCAGCCTATCACCTTCCCACATACAGCAGTGTGACATCTTTATGTCAGTCCACAGCCTTGTAGAAACCTGACTCTCTCTGTCCTCCCTCGCTTTCCTTTTCAGGACATTGTATTTATGATGGCAGTAAATGCACAAAAGCCCTCTTTGTTATCGATCAGGTTCATTTTGATTTGGACTCAGAGCAAGGACTATCACTGGGACCGGTGGGGGCCCTGCAGTGTACATTTCACACGGCTCCCTCTAAATCCTGTAAGAGGGATTGGTTTCGGGAGGTCTGGCATCAGTCTTGGCTTCACAATACAAAATCATATTAGTTTCAGCGTTTCAGAGTCACTGGGAGAATAGCCACCAACAAATGGCTGGGCACGCCTTCAAAGTTTGGGTATTTAATTATTCAGCCCGTTTATTTGATGTTTAAACTCTGCACCTGATAACACCATGAATTATTGTCCTGCAAAGGGTGTTTGCAACCTCAGTAAATTGCTTTGTTCTGTGCATGCAAACAGTCCAAATTAGTGGCTGGCTACACACAAAGAGCATTGTCTAGCGCTATAATGTGTTTTCAATTAGGAGGCGTTGAGAGATTTAGCTTATTCTCGGGGTAGGTGGCTCTTTTCTTCTATAGCTCCAGAGACCAGTAATTGATTGCCAAGTGTGAAATGGAAGTTAAGAACGGACTGAGTGTGGCTGTGTCCCAGAGGAGAGAAGTTTGGAGTGGGTGGAGAGCTCAACTCGCTCACCTCCCTCCGTGCTGACAGCTTGACTTGTGAATGCGTAAGCAGCCACTGACTCACTGCACAATAAGAAACGCACCTATCACACAGCCCTTTGTGTCAAGCCCAGTGTCAAATATCACATTAATGCCTGCGATTAAGCCAGGGTGCCGTCATTCTCCTGATGATACCAGCTTGAATGGACAGCGGCCCAGTGACTCACATCCCCTTCTGGTCACATTAGTGTCCCGCCGCAGCCTCGGACTCGGTAGCCACGCCTGCCTCCGCACAGCCCGACCGCTTACAGCTCCTTGCAGACAAACTGTCCACGAGGAAACCATCTCGCTCCTCTCGCCTTATTAATATTGCCAACTGTGTTTAATTTCATCACTCGCCCTCGTGGGGTGTGATGCCGCAGAAAGTTCAACTCTTCATCGACAGAGGTAGTTTGGTGACCCTCACCACAAGACGCTGTCATATCTATAATGTATCTCTCGGAATGCTTTCAGCCACTTATTTTACTGGATGAAGAGTGATGCCCATTAGTAATTTCGGGTGGTTTTCCTGATGTGGTTGTTAGAGGGGTTGAGCAATCCAAACAGGGTTATACTCCCAAGTGTTTCAGAGAACGGAGACTGTGAACCAAAGAAATTCACTTCAACTGACAGAGGTTTGATAAAGAAGTGGAAATTGAGCCAATTTAACTTGTTTACTGATAAATGAAACGTTATTAACACAAATAGTGTTTCTAGTGATTTTATTAGACTAACGTTGTACTAGTATGAGAATAATGTCATCATTTTATGAGAATAAAGAAAAAAATAAGGAATTAAGCAGCGAGGAGAACCTGTGCACGCTGGAGCGCCACTTCTTCTGATTTTGTCATTGTTTCTTGAGAAACCCCTTTGTATCGCACAGAGATGTACCCAAATATTTCTTGCTCCACACACATAGTATTGTCCAAGTCTGTGCGGTTCTTTCTTCAGAAAAGCTTCTTGCACAATCAAAGTCCTGAAAGTAAAGATGCTTTACATTCCTTATTTTAACGTAGGTGACAGGCCGATCTCCAAATTAAAACTCATCCTTGTAATATTAAATCTTATTTAAAAAAATACACCAGCTAGACTTGAAACAACAAAGTGGCTAGTGTGGCTATTTCCATAGCTCACAAACACACAGTTTTTTACATTTTGTGCTAGGGCTGGGTGATATGGCCCAATCTACCAGCCCAAGTCTAGTGTGAGAGGGGGCATGAAAAGACAGAAGCGAAACTCAAAGACAATTTAATTTTCATGCTGACGGCTTAAAATATTCCCGTGACAATTTATACTGGATAGGCGCGATATAGTCATTTTATACATCTCACGTGGAACAAGCCGCGAAACATCAAGTATATTCAATATACCCCCCCCCCCCCCCCCCCCATTTTGTGCTGGTCGGGACTGGAGCAAACTACATGTAACCAGAAATCCGAACGTAACCAATTGTTTCTCACTAAGAGACCAAATAAGCCTGTTTCCCAAGATGTCAACATTTTCCATAAACACCATCTAATGTCCACAATCTAACATTATGTAACATATGTGTTTTATCACACATATTTTGCACTATGTGTTGTATATCTTTAAAGTGATGTCTCCTTCTGGAAGATATTTCTCCTTCAGGATCCCACTTATTTATTGCGTCGTTGTAGTTTGTGTCTACACATAATAGCAAACTGGAAAGGTTGAAAACTGATGTCCTTGGATTTCAGTACGTCACTGCATCTCAATAAAGCCACGTGACTTAATGTGATGACATTGTCAGCGCGTTGATGTAAGTTGTTATAGGTTTGAAATATGTGCTGCTTCAGCAGAGTGATGACTTACATCCAGAGATGAAAGCAAGTGTGTCCTGTTTTGTATTATCTGCGTACCATTGGAAGAATTAGTGTCGGTTCTCCAAAGCAGGAGGAAGAAGCTGTCAAGGTTATAGAGTAAAATAGGATTCAAGCTGTAATCCTGCACATTGTAAATCTGCCACTGATTCTACAAGAACATCTAAAATAATGCTCATCCCAGTATTTACCTCGTATCTATCAAACCCTTTAAAGCTAGGGGCCGACAGCTTTAAAGACAACAGCAACGTGCGTCGTAATGGTGTCAAAATATGATAAAAAGGGATAAAATGAGGACACGTTCAATTTTAAAATGTGCTTCAAGGTCTCCCTGTTATTTTGGAGCTTTTCAGGCCATAGGGTTTCATTGTGTAATTAAAAAAATAACAAAACAGAGTGTCAGGAACTAATTGCTGAGAGAGGAAATGATCATCAACACTGTAATGTATGTGTTATAAAGCTACCTGTGTAGCATGCATTGCATACATTTGGACCGTTTTCCATCACATGAAATAAATTCAATTTAATTTATCGTGTCTCAGTGTTGGAAGTAGTTTGCACTCTAAAATTGGGGAAACAAGGTTAAATTGTGACCCTGTTCAGACTCACCTAGGAACAGCCAGTGAGTCTCATTATGCCAGTAACTTATCACCTCCACAAGACATTCAAGGGTTAATGCCTTGCTGAAGTACAAATAAACATTAACCTGCAGCACAATTAGATGTTCTCTGCCAGGCAAACTTTTAAAAGCAGCTTTTTTTTTTTCTTTGCCTCTTTTACCTTGTTCTGGATTTATCTATTCAAGGCTTGCAGCCAGACGTGCAAAGCAAGCAGCCAAAAATTACTGTTTTTTATCACTGTAACACTGCCTTAGACGTTATCAAAACCTACATACATGGCTCTAAGCCCTGTGTAGACATCGTAAATGTGATGATAGATTTCGGTATTTGTATATTCACTCACCTTACTTTACTCAATGTCTTGTGTGAAAACGACCAACCTTGTGGGACATTGGTATGGAAACACAGTCCCCGCCATCAGCTGAGCATTTTTCACAGGCTAAATAACTTTACCACCCACAAGTTGTGAGACTGCGATTAGCTGTATTCCACACACACACACACACACACACACACACACACACACACACACACACACACACACACACACACACAGATAGAGAGTAATATTTTTTCACTCTGTCCACTATATCATGAAAAAGTGCTGGAAGGAGACAAAGTATATTTAAGAAATAAGCCACGAGAAGCTGTGATTCTGGAACCGCTCAGAGACAGGGTTAGGGACTCTTCTACAGGAACTGTCAAATCATAGCCCCAAGTAGCTTTTTGCTTTTGTAAAATGACTGCAATAAAGAAATTGTGTAAATGTGCTATAAATGTTACATTTTTATGTCATTTATGTGATAAATAATGACACTCTTAACAGTTTAAAGTGGTGATTTTGGCTTACAAGGTATTTTAGAAGACCTCAAGCAATGAAGTGTTCCCCATTAATTATCTAGACTGTGGCAGCCCACAATATTCTAATTTGTCCCACCAGAGTTTCATAATGAAGCAAAACATTTTTGACACTTCTCATTATAACCTAAGAGATCCGTAACTTGGTGTGCAAAACTCTATTTGCAGCGCTCTATGCCGTGTGCTTGCTCTTGCTAAGGCGAACTGCCACACGCTCGCTCCTTGGTTCATAACATGTTCCACCGTCCACTGTCCACACAGACAGTCGGACCTCAGAGTTTCAGCCGAAGTTGCGACATCAATGCAGTTTTTTTCTCTTACCTGAGATACCTTGCTGTTCTTTCATTCTTTAGTCTGTGTACCAGTCGCTCGGAATCTGCTGATGTGAGAGTGACAGAATCCCTGCATGTGCAAATGCACTCCCGTTACCACCACAGATTGGATTAATTCTGTGGGGAAACACTGCAGAGTCAATCAGTTAGTGAATAAACTGTTTTGTTTTAAATTCAGTAATTTAAAACGCCGTAGCTGAGCATGTAATGGACATGGTTAAGGTGTGTAAAGGCCTACAATCTTTGAAACATCTACTTATAATCAGTTACTCTTACAATTAAAATGCAAGCGAACACACTGCAGTCTGTGAGTTAAGTGGTTGTGAAAGTGTCAATGTGAAATAACACCCAGCTAAATGTTACAAGACTAATGAGCATGTTTAAGTTATAACTAGATATAATAAAAAGGAACCCACAGAAACTCCTCCCACGTATGTGTCTTGTCTGCTGCCACTGACAAGCTCATCACACTCTTAGAAAAGCTTTGAATAAGTAACACACTGTTGTTTCTTTGAGGAGAGCTGATGAATGATTTAAAGGTTCAAATTGTTGGTAAGGAGAAATGTCCCTGCTGCCAGCAGGGGTTCTGTTCAGTTCAGCTAATCCTGACTTCTGTAAGCAGCGATTGCGTGATTTCAACAGTGTTTACAAGTAAAATAAACAAATAATCACGTGAAGACGTTCGATTTGTTTCTGAGACGAACAGCAAATAGGAACGAGCCGACCTACTCCAAAGTCTGAGCCCATCTCGAGTGCATTAAGAATATTCATCTGTCTCAGTAACCACCAAAGACTGCAGCGCAGAGGAAAATGAGAAATGCTGTTTTATAATGAGAGCCTTAGGCAAAGACATACAGAGACATGTCAAAAAAAAATCTGTCATCATATATTCTCCTAGTAATACTGCAGTGGGAGAAGCATACTAAGGATGTGTGCTCTTTGAAGAGATCCAGGCAGCTCTGTGATGTTTCAGATGGAACTTGCATTGCTTTGTGATATAGGCTTAAACTTATATCCTGTTGTTTGGTATTCATAGAGATTGTGTCAATAGTCCCCACAAGGGAGACATTTTAATATTGTCTTTTTTTTGCTGCCGATTTTTTGCTGCCCGATTTTACAAACACTGGTTGTTAAAGGTCCAGTGTGTACAATTCTGGTGAAAGGATACTATTGGTAGAAATTGAATATAAAATAATCCTAGTGTTTTATTTGTGATGTGTGATCATCTCAAGTGTACGAATTGTTGTTTTGTTTACCCTCCAATTGGCCCATTTATATTTAAATAATTTATATTCACTTGGGAGCAGATCCTCTCTACAGAGTCCACCATGTTGTTTTTATTTCAACTGGTTACAACAGGTTCTCATTCATGTTTGGAAGAAGATGGTGAGGTGAGGGGTGTTCAGCTTTCAACATGCAACTTCACCACTAGATATCACTAAATTCTACAAACAGAACCTTTACCGTCCATTGTATATATTGATTATATTACTTTCAATATATCTATCACTATGATCCAATGAATTTATGCTTATGAATGTAATAAAATAATCTCCCACTTTTATTGAATTTCAATACATTTCATGTTTAGCCAAATAACATTAATGAATATCATTACGTGGTTAAACAGTGTCAAACAACTGAGTCGAAGGAAATAGCCTCTTAGCTAATTACGGCTACCCAAAGTGCATATGGTCTGTCTGGAATCCAGGAGGCAGTTTCTGTTCTGGAAAATGGGAGGGGGGGTGTTTGCAACACATCAGAGATCACAGAGGTCGTCATAGGAAAGCGTACACGTCTGGTTGACTCGCACAGGGACACAGATCTATATGAACAAGGCATATGGAGACAAAAAGCAAATGTGACATACTTACAAAAACAATTGCAACTTCTCCTGACTTAAATGGAAGGTTCAGTAAATATCATGTTAAAGTTCACATCCTGCATGATATTTCTCACCCACTTGGCACCATAATGATGCAACACAGGAGTTGTTTCAGCAATAGGTGTGTTCACCTCACAGACTGACTGCAGAGAGTTTCAAGCTGCTGTTTGTTCAGGGATGGAGATGAGCACGGGGGCTCATCCACCATGTTTGGTCTGGTCTTCCAGCAGTAAAGGGACTGCATATTAGTGAATTAATGTATGCTATGTTTAATGAGCCCTTTTTAGTCTTTTATCATCTGTCCTTATCATACACATTAGGGCTGAACGATTTGGGAAAATAATCTAATTGCGATTTTTTCCCCCCAAATATTGCGATTGCGATTTAATATGCGATTTTTTTAATTTTATCCTCTTTCCCCCCCCCAAAAAAAACATAATGAATGATTTAAATATGACCAACACAATATTAGATACATTTACTGTACAATATTCTTTCCCACATTTTAATTTAACGGCTCATTACAGAAACAAGAACAACAAATCAGTGTGCATTTAAGTAATTTAATCAAAGTCATTGTAAGTATAAACACAAGGCATGCACTTTTTATAACCTGTGTGCAAATTTACCATCTTGAGAAAAACATTTTTTAAATTATAGGTGTCTTACTGCGCCCAAGTCAGTAACATTTCCAGTGTTGGGAACGATACTTTCTAAACTTCATCCATTACAGAATACAGAATACATGCCCAAAAATGTAATCTGTAAAGTATTCCGTTACATTAACTAATCTGAGTAACATATTCTGAATACTTGGATTACTTCCACATTGAATTGCATTTTATAAGTGTTGGAATGCAGCGTTGTTATAGTCAGTGGAGCAGCAGCAGTTTAACCTCTGTTTCCGCGGATTTGGCAGGGCCAGCTGGATGCGCTGGAAGGGCAGCTTGCGGATCAGCAGCTCCGTAGATTCACGTTGATGTCCGGGTGGTCGTGCAGCGGTATGGAGGTGCCGGGCCTCAGCTGGAACACCCCCAAGCTACCTCCGTCTCGCAGATGTGCATGTAGGTGCACGGCTTGCTTTTCCGGGGAGCGATTTTATCGAAAATGAAATTAATCGTTCAGCCCTAATTACCGCCATCTACTGGATATCAATCTTTCTGCATTGAGGTTCTTTAATATTTATAAAGAAGTGCAGGCAAGGTTTAGGAAATTATGACGGATCATTTCCTGTCCTCTAGAGCTCTTTGATCTGTTTTGCCGTCTTTGTATGCTTTGATATTTGTTGCTGCTGAATTCTTTGAAATATGAGTTTGTAAAGGCTTGGGAGAGGAAGTAAATACACTTTGGTGTTGGTTGCAAGCCAACAACCTGGGACCAGTCTATTATCACCAGGAACAAACCCACATCCAGGTGCTAGTCCATCATAACATGGATCAACGCTCCAACCTGGGACCAGTCTATTATCAGCAGGATCAAGCCAACAACCAGGTACCAATCAATCATAACATGGATCACCTCGATCAAGGCGGTGGTCACCAGCGAAAAGTCTATTATCACCCGGATCAAGCCGACAGCCAGGGACCAGTCTGTTATCACCTGGATCAAGCAGACAACCTGGGACCAGTCCATTATCACCCGGATCAAGCAGACAACCAGGGACCAGTCTGTTATCACCTGGATCAAGCCGACAACCTGGGACCAGTCTATTATCACCAGGATCAAGCCGACAACCTGGGACCAGGCTATTATCAGCAGGATCAAGCCGACAACCTGGGACCAGTCTATTATCACCAGGATCAAGCCGACAACCTGGGACCAGTCCATTATCACCCAGATCAAGCCGACAACCTGGGTTCAGTCTATTATCCTCCGGATCAAGCCGACAACCAGGGACCAGTCTATTATCACCTGGATCAAGCCGACAACCCGGGACCAGTCTATTATCACCTGGATCAAGCCGACAACCTGGGACCAGTCTCTTATCACCTGGATCAAAGCGGTGGTCACCAGGGACCAGTCTATTATCAGCAGGATCAAGCCGACAACCTGGGACCAGTCTGTTATCACCTGGATCAAGCCGACAACCTGGGACCAGTCTATTATCACCAGGATCAAGCCGACAACCTGGGACCAGGCTATTATCAGCAGGATCAAGCCGACAACCTGGGACCAGTCTATTATCACCAGGATCAAGCCGACAACCTGGGACCAGTCCATTATCACCCAGATCAAGCCGACAACCTGGGTTCAGTCTATTATCCTCCGGATCAAGCCGACAACCAGGGACCAGTCTATTATCACCTGGATCAAGCCGACAACCCGGGACCAGTCTATTATCACCTGGATCAAGCCGACAACCTGGGACCAGTCTCTTATCACCTGGATCAAAGCGGTGGTCACCAGGGACCAGTCTATTATCAGCAGGATCAAGCCGACAACCTGGGACCAGTCTATTATCACCTGGATCAAGCCGACAACCTGGGACCAGTCTCTTATCACCTGGATCAAAGCGGTGGTCACCAGGGACCAGTCTATTATCAGCAGGATCAAGCCGACAACCAGGTACCAATCAATCATAACATGGATCACCTCGATCAAGGCGGTGGTCACCAGCGAACAGTCTATTATCACCGGGATCAAGCCGACAACCCGGGACCAGTCTATTATCACCTGGATCAAACCGACAACCTGGGACCAGTCTCTTATCACCTAAATCAAGGCGACAACCTGGGACCAGGCTATTATCAGCAGGATCAAGCCGACAACCTGGGACCAGTCTATTATCACCTGGATCAAAGCGGTGGTCACCAGGGACCAGTCTATTATCAGCAGGATCAAGCCGACAACCTGGGACCAGTCTGTTATCAGCAGGATCAAGCCGACAACCTGGGACCAGTCTATTATCAGCAGGATCAAGCCGACAACCTGGGACCAGTCTATTATCACCAGGATCAAGCCGACAACCTGGGACCAGTCTATTATCACCAGGATCAAGCCGACAACCTGGGACCAGTCTATTATCACCAGGATCAAGCCGACAACCTGGGACCAGTCTATTATCACCAGGATCAAGCCGACAACCTGGGACCAGTCTCTTATCACCTGGATCAAAGCGGTGGTCACCAGGGACCAGTCTATTATCACCCGGATCAAGCCGTGAACCAGGGACCACTCTGTTATCACCTGGATCAAGCCGACAACCCGGGACCAGTCTATTATCAGCAGGATCAAGCCGACAACCTGGGACCAGTCTCTTATCACCTGGATCAAAGCGGTGGTCACCAGGGACCAGTCTATTATCACCCGGATCAAGCCGTGAACCAGGGACCACTCTGTTATCACCTGGATCAAGCCGACAACCCGGGACCAGTCTATTATCAGCAGGATCAAGCCGACAACCTGGGACCAGTCTATTATCAGCAGGATCAAGCCGACAACCTGGGACCAGTCTCTTATCACCTGGATCAAAGCGGTGGTCACCAGGGACCAGTCTATTATCACCCGGATCAAGCCGACAACCAGGGACCAGTTTATTATCACCAGGATCAAGCCGACAACCTGGGACCAGGCTATTATCACCCAGATCAAGCCGACAACCTGGGTTCAGGCCATTATCAGCAGGATCAAGCCGACAACCAGGGACCAGTCTATTATCACCTGGATCAAGCCGAACAACCCGGGACAAGTCTATTATCACCTGGATCAAGCCGACAACCTGGACCAGTCTCTTATCACCTGGATCAAAGCGGTGGTCACCAGGGACCAGTCTATTATCACCAGGATCAAGCCGACAACCTGGGACCAGTCTATTATCACCCGGATCAAGCCGTGAACCAGGGACCACTCTGTTATCACCTGGATCAAGCCGACAACCCGGGACCAGTCTATTATCAGCAGGATCAAGCCGACAACCTGGGACCAGTCTATTATCAGCAGGATCAAGCCGACAACCTGGGACCAGTCTCTTATCACCTGGATCAAAGCGGTGGTCACCAGGGACCAGTCTATTATCACCCGGATCAAGCCGACAACCAGGGACCAGTCTATTATCACCAGGATCAAGCCGACAACCTGGGACCAGGCTATTATCACCCAGATCAAGCCGACAACCTGGGACCAGTCTATTATCACCCGGATCAAGCCGACAACCCGGGACATGTCTATTATCACCCGGATCAAGCCGACAACCTGGGACCAGTCTATCATCACCAGGATAAAGCCGTCAACCAAGGCAAACCACACAAAAAAATATCTCTGCCTTTTCTGTCTTCGGTAGCAAATGCTGTTTCATCTCAAGCACAGTCTGCATGGATAAACAAAGTAAAGGCTTCTCGGAAAACAAAGAAACAGACTACAAACTCTCAAAAGAAATCTAAAATCACATTACTGCCAACCCCAGCAAACCCTCAACTCACAAAGCCAGAATTCATTAAGCTGATCGGTGACAAGGAGACAGACTTATATGTACTGCTGAAACGGAAAACTGAGCTTACGAATCAGCTACAGCATTTTGGTTCTCAATTAACCCAGGCAGACCATGAAAGAGCCGTTGGTATTGGTGAGCTGTCCGATCATATCAAGCTGGAACGGAATACTGCCCTAGAAATTAAAAAACTGGAGAAAGAGCTCATTGCTCAATCCGACAGGAGGAAGAAGGCTGAGGCATGCCCAGACAGATGGAGGAGACTTCTACTGACCCAGGCTAATCATGACCAATAAAAATGTAAACGTCAGTGGGAGGAGGATCGGTCACATATCCTCTGTGAACAGGTCCAAGCAATCTGCTGCCTCAAGGTAGAGAAGATGACGGTGCAGGAAGACCAGAACAAAGAGACACTCCAGTGGCTTGAGAAGAGGTCCCACCTCCTGGAGTCTCTAAATAACACCAAGCAGGCTCTGGAGGAGAAGAAGAAAGGGAGAGAGATAACACAATCTAGGTCTGAAAGTTTGAGGACATTGTTTTCCTAAAAAGATGAGACTCAGACAAAACCAAAGATGGAATGGAAACATTCACTCCACGTCTTTACCAGTTCTCTTTTAGACTGTGTAAAAACAATAAAAGATTTGTGGGGGTAGTTCGCCATAGCACCTCCAGGGTAACCTGATTGACACAGCTGAAGTTAGTTGGCCAATGAAGTCTCCCTTGATACATATAGAGAGACACAGAGATGCCGGAGAAGACACACGCCAGAGCTGAGCTGTCATGACAGGCAGAAACTGATAGACAACTTATGTTTTGTTGTGTTAATGTTTGCTGTTTTTCAATTAACGTGCTGAAACGGGGAATGTTCATCTCTGTCTGTTGTTGGGAGACCCCGGAGCCAACGTCTATTGCCACAGTTTCTCTTAGAGTACTGTTTCAATTTTTTTTTTGTAAAGGTTATATATAATAAAATTAAAAATAATGCTATTATATACATTTGCCTGTCTTATTAACAGATTGTAATGGTACAAAGCCTAGAAATGATCTTGGCTCAGCAATATTTTTTAAATTTTTCCCACAATAGAGATTTTATAAGGTAGGTGAGAGCGGGGTAATGTGATACATTTTTTACATTTGCTCCCCTCTAGGCGAGCTAAAATTATATATCGGTAAAATGTACACATTTCCCATTAATTCTGGATGTTTCCTAGCAATGGAGATGATCACGATGTCTTCAGCACACAGGGCAGTGAAAATATGATTGTTTTAAAAAAAGTGTCTCACTTTACCCCAGCTACGGGGTAAAGTGGTCCACTTACTTTTTCCACTTTAATGGGTAATGGTAATTATGTTTTTAATGGGTCAATTAAGCACATTTATAATTATTATGATTCATGTGATCTCTTGCACACCCTAGCTTACCGGCACATTGTTTCTCTGTCCAATTGGCAGGGACAGGGATATTGTTTTTCTCTGCGTATTCAAATGCCAGTTCACGGCACTTAACTGGAGCAAGGCCATGGAACTGGTCAGCTAGTTGTTTCGAGTGTTTGGCAAGCTCCTCCTCCATCTCATCTGTGAATATTCTCTTTGCCTCAGCTACTGCATCCCACACTACTGATTTTACTTTCCCTTTTATTTATTTATTTTATAAATCTTTTGAGGGTTGTCTTATCAATATTTCTATCGCTTCCAGCTTTTCTTAAGGACTTCTTTCCTTGCATGACCTCAGCGGCTGCACTCTCCATCTCTGCGAGGGGTGTTTGGCCCCAGGTTGTACTCCTGGTAGGGCTGAACGATTTGGGAAAATAATCTAATTGCGATTTTTTCCCCAAATATTGCGATTGCGATTTAATATGCGATTTAAATCGCCTCTTTTCCCCCCCAAAAAAAACATAATGAATGATTTAAATATGACCAACACAATATTAGATACATTTACTGTACAATATTCTTTCCCACATTTTAATTTAACGGCTCATTACAGAAACAAGAACAACAAATCAGTGTGCATTTAAGTAATTTAATCAAAGTCATTTATGGATATAAACACAAGGCATGCACTTTTTATAACCTGTGTGCAAAATTTACCATCTTGAGATTTTTTTTTTTTTAATTAAAGGTGTTTTACTGCTCCCAAGTCAGTAACATTTCCAGTGTTGGGAAGGATACTTCAAAACGTATTCCGTTACAGAATACCGAATACATGCCCAAAAATGTAATCTGTAACGTATTCCGTTACATTAACTAATCTGAGTAACATATTCTGAATTCTTGGATTACTTCCACATTGAATTGCATTTTATAAATGTTGGAATGCGGCGTTGTTATAGTCAGTGGAGCAGCAGCAGTTTAAGCTCTGTGTCCGCGGATGCGGCGGGCCAGCTGGATGCTCTGGAAGGGCAGCTTGCAGATCAGCAGCTTCGTAGATTCCCGTTCATGTCCGGGTGGTCGTGCAGCGGTATGGAGGCGCCGGGCCTCAGCAGGAACACCCCCATGCTGAACACCTCCGTCTCGCAGATGTGCATGAAGGTGACCGGGGGGCTCTGGAGCCCCGCCGACCCGGAGCACGCTTGCTTTTCCGGGGAGCGATTTTCAGGTCCTCCGCCCGCACCGCGGTCAGCAGCGGGATGAGCTCGCTCTGTGAGTCTGCCATGTCAGCCGAAGACTTTAGGACCCTGTAGGTGATGCAGGCTTGCTTCGCTATCTTCTTGATCAGAGGAGTTTTGTGGTCCCGCGGCATTCTTGCTGCGGGTGAGGAGAGCAGCCCAGTGCCCTACTCTCTTTCGCACGTTTTAATCGCGCACGTTGCGATTAGAAAATCGCGTTTTATCATATCGCGATTTTATCGCAAATGCAATTAATCGTTCAGCCCCAATACACATACATATATTTCTATCTATCAGCATGTAAATATGCAGTCATACAATATTGCTACAAGCAGCATCATAATTTAAAGCTGCAAGTATTAATGTTTTTGTTCCGACAGTGGATAAGATGAATAAATGTAATTTGAAAGAAGCTGCCTGTGGAAAAAAACGTGAGAGAGTTATCACTTGACTATCAGAATCAGAATCAGAAAGTATTTATTGCCAAGTAGGTTTACACCTACAAGGAATTTGCTCTGGTTATTGGTGCATACAATGAACATAGAACATAAAAACATAAAAACAAAATAAATACAACACGCATAAGAAAAGCAATAAAAAGAAACAATATATATTTACTCACTATTTACTTCTTATTTACTCACTTTTTCTAATATTTATACAAAGTAACATTTATTTAGACATAAACATATCTAAATTAAATATATATAATAGATAAAAGATATAAAAAGTGAAATAAAAAGTGAAACGCAAGACAGTGAACAGTGTCAGATTGCAATATGCAATGTAATGCAGTATAATATAATATAATATAATGTGTTAATAGTATAATGTGTTATGTGTGCTATGCATTTCCTATCATTTCTGGGGTTCATTTCAGTTCATTGTTTCGATGCTGGACTGCTCTCTGCTCTCCTCATTTCCAGCAGCAGCGGCAAGCAGCTGTTTTCAAAAAAAGGCTCTGATAAACCCACTGTAGGCTACTTGACCGCTAAATGGCAGGCTGACAGCGCTAGCAACTACCTTGTGAGCAGTGAGGCATTTAGCAGCTAAAGAGCAAGATACTTTCCCCAGGGGCCGTATAAAAAGAAAAGAGCCAAAAGGAGAGTGAATATTGAACTCACATTTGTGCCGTGGCCAGTAAAACAACTGCAAAACCGAATGCTAATGTTGCTGTGTGCCTGCTGAATGTGGACCTGCAGAGAACTCTGTCTCTGTAACATTCACACTCAGCAACAGTGGAATAGGATCATAAATATGTCAATGTCTTGTTTACAGCTTGTCAAATGATAAATATTCCTTTAAGAGGAAACAAATGATAACAGGAACAAAGTTAGCTCAAGAAAATAATCAAATTTGTTCGAGTTTGTTCGGCAGGATCGATGCCTATCCTCTGTTCTAAATGTCTATTTAGTTGTTTCATACTTATTAGGGCCCGAACACTGACATGAAAGGTCATGTGAGACCCTATTGAAATTGTAATGATTATTATTATTATTACTATTATTACTATTATTATTATTATTATTACTATTATTATTACTATTATTATTACTATTATTATTATTATTCAGGCAAATGAATTGGCTTTTTGAGGGCTTTAACATGCTTAAATTCTTACAAAAATTTGCAGAAAGTTAGTTTGGTCAAAGGTTTGGTCAAAGGCAGACAAAGGCCTTTGGTCCTGTGGCTTAACCTTAGATCAAATGAGATTGAAGAGGAGGGGCTCCTAGTGTCTACCCCACACTCGATACCAGAGTCCAGTGATCAAACGGAAGAGACAATGGACAAAGATGAGAGCATGATTCATCTTAAACTAGGTGCCAGACCCAAAACTGGTAATTCCACGATTAACAGGCCAAGCTTATGATACCTGAGCTTGAGTTCCATGACCTCATGGGTGAGAAAGGGCAGAATATGGCTCTCCTGCAACATGAGAACAGGGAGGGGGTGGAATCACGCCTTGCCAAAGAGGAAGAGGAGATCTCCAAAGTCATATCTGCACTGGCCCGACTTCAAGAAGAACACCATGTCCCAGGAAGAGCTGGAAGAAGAGAGGAGCCTGTGTTATCAGGAAAAGCTCGAGTTCAGAGAGTCCCTCAGGGCCGCCACACAGGCTGTGGACGAAGAGAAAGAGGAGATCTCCAAAGTCAGATCTGCACTGGCCCGACTTCAAGAAGATCACCTCCAGGTGACCTCCAGCCTCACAGCAGCACTGACCAGGATCCAGGAAGAGCTGGAGGCAGATAGGAGCCTGTGTTATCAGGAAAAGCTTGATGTCCAAGAGTCCCTCAGTGCCACCACACAGGCTGTGGACGAAGAGAAAGAGGAGATCTCCAAAGTCAGATCTGCACTGGCCCGACTTCAAGAACACCTGCAGGTGACCTCCAGCCTCATAGCAGCACTGACCAGGTCCCAGGAAGAGCTGGAAGAAGAGAGGAGCCTGTGTTATCAGGAAAAGCTCGAGTTCAGAGAGTCCCTCAGGGCCGCCACACAGGCTGTGGACGAAGAGAAAGAGGAGATCTCCAAAGTAAGATCTGCACTGGCCCGACTTCAAGAAGAACACCTGCAGGTGACCTCCAGCCTCATTGCAGCACTGACCAGGTCCCAGGAAGAGCTGGAAGAAGAGAGGAGCCTGTGTTATCAGGAAAAGCTCGAGTTCAGAGAGTCCCTCAGGGCCGCCACACAGGCTGTGGACGAAGAGAAAGAGGAGATCTCCAAAGTAAGATCTGCACTGGCCCGACTTCAAGAAGAACACCTGCAGGTGACCTCCAGCCTCATAGCAGCACTGACCAGGTCCCAGGAAGAGCTGGAAGAAGAGAGGAGCCTGTGTTATCAGGAAAAGCTCGATGTCCAAGAGTCCCTCAGTGCCGTCATGCAGGCTGCGGATTAAGAGGAAGAGGAGATCTCCAAAGTCAGATCTGCACTGGCCCAACTTCAAGAAGAACACCTGAAGGTGACCCACAGCCTCACAGCAGCACTGACGTGGTCCCAGGCACAGCTGGAGGAAGAGAGGAGCATGGCTTATCAGGAAAAGCGTGAGCTCCAAATGTCCCTCAGTGCCGCCATGGAGGCTGTGAACGAAGTGAAAGAGGAGATCTCCAAAGTCAGATCTGTACTGGCCCGACTTCATCAAGAACACCTGAAGGTGATCTTCAGCCTCACAGCAGCACTGGCCATGTCCCAGGAAGAGCTGGAGGCAGAGAGGAGCCTTTGGAATCAGGAAAAGCTTGAGCTCCAAGAGTCCCTCAGGGCCACCATACAGGCTGTGGATTAAGAGAAAGAGGCGGGAAAGAAACCAAAGAAGAAATCTGTCTTTAAAAGATTCCACAAGTTCCTGTACTGCTCTGGAACGATCTAACCAGCTTCCCTCTGTGAGGCTGCATGTTCTTCCGGTGCTCTCCTGGTGTTATCAAAAACAAAAGTATCTATTTTAATTGTCCTTGTTGCCCTGCTCTTAGATCCTTCACTTGGCATTATCAAGCAGCCTAGATAGTCTGTTCTGGTACTGATAGCTGTCACTAGTGATTCTCTCCACACATCCTCAGCATCTGTCCGACAGCTCTTGTTTAAAAGCCAATTAAAAATGGAGACAACACAACGTTGTAAACTGATTATTGGACCCGAGTTCCACCTGCATTACAAAGATGGCCCGCTGAAGAAATTGGAGCGACCAGATGGAGAAAAAAAGAGAAGAAAATCAATAGTCCACTCTGCCTCCAACATCTTAATGCCACTCTCAGTCGAGAGGGATGTGTGGAAGTGATGGAGTCTCTGTCAGTTACTAGACATCAGAGGAGTTTTTAATTGAGGCCCCAGTGGGGCTGGGAGGGACATGGGAGATGTTGAGGGAAAGATCGAGCCAGGCCGGTGTTAGATGAGCTGGGCAGACCTGTCGTGTGACACTATAGTCGTCCACATTCATCTCTCCTCCAGACAACGGCTGGACAGCATGACATGACATTTTTATTACAGGATTTTTTTCTGTATATCATGGTATACATTCTGTATTTGGTATATTTGGTATGGCGTGTGGTATATATTTTGTCCTTTCAATAGAATGTGGTTCATCTGCAAGACAAATGTCTGGTATAGTAACAATGTATTGCCTGATGTTTAAGTTATGATCTAAAACAGGATTTCCCTGGGGTCTTAGAAAGACAAATTTGAACATTTAGGTGGGTCTTATTTGTTTTTTACATTAATTTGGTTCTATTTCCATTGTGTATTAAGAGATGCCTTTATAGATTGTAATGGGTGTTGTAGTTATTTATCAATGGTACAGAAATGTTCATGCTTTAATGAGACTAGCAACAAGACCACCATCCTGACACAACTCTTTTACACCACATTTAGCTGATTTAGGCAGGTTTTAGAACGGCAGTAAATCCGCAAATAGAAAGGCAATAGACTTGTTCCCATATCTCAAAAGAGCACATTTGCATCTCTGTTTTGTTATTTCTATAACTGAGAAAGTCTCTTACCTTGTCTTGCCAAATTACCTTGTTCACCAGGGTTTCTCATTTCCATCACTGCTGATCGAAGCCAGAGCTGATAAAAACCTGTGTCCACTTCGGAATCATTTCACCTGGGAGTGAATGCCGATTGGATCCATTCCCATTTCAGACAAAAGCCAGATGTTAGTGGGTGTCAGTGGGTTGTTTAACCAGTGGAAAGGGGGGGGGGGGCTATAATCTACAGGCACCCCAAACAGACACTCGCCTTGGCTTTGGTAAAGACTACAGATACCGACGGTCCCTGCCTGTAGTTTGTGAGATAACGTGGTGTTTCAAAGATTATTCTCCACTTGGCTGCTTCACCTTATCTTCAACCATGGGGAAGTGTAAATAATTCTGGGACTCTCATATTTCCTCATATTTGTCATTCTTGACATAGATCATAAATTTCATTCAATAGGCTCTAAAATAAAACCTGCAGAAACATTAATAATGTAGTTCAGAGCAGTTGTGGAGGAGAGTTTCATACCTGGTGGGATAGCACAGTGCGCGTGTGTGTGTGTGTGTGTGCATATGCATGTGTGTGTGTCCGTTGGCTTCACTGTCTCCCAACTGCTGCACTACGAGTTCATTTTGCTTTGGGTGAAATATTTGCGAGTCTGTTTTATGTACCATGAACCCTGTGTGTTTTCACCGTGCCTCTCCACTACTAACTTGTCTCATCACTGGGACAGGCTCTCTGGCAAAAGTGTCGACACCGTGGCTTTTCTTCTCTCACCAGCGGCAGTGCTGCTCGTGTCAGAGCTGGAGTGCATTCGCAAACATCCCTCATACTTGCTGACATGTTTCCTCACGGTTTGCTCCCGTCTCTGTTGTGCTGTCTGACTCCATTTCCTCACCCGCCCTTTTCCGAGCATGCAAATGTGCGTTTGTTTTAGTGTAAAAAGAGAAGCGCACACGCTCGCTGGTTAACATGCAGTAAGCTGATCGCTGCTCGCCCGTGCAGCTTTGACGTGACATTTAAAATCATTTCTGTACCAGAATAAATGGGGTAGCCAAGTCCACATCAGGGCATGTATCGCCACCGGTGTGAGGTTTATGCCGGTTACACTGCCCACCTCTATCTGTCTTACTAACACGACAGCCATACAGTTCGCTCTGAGCTATGTATTCAGTTAATTAGCCAGTCTACTGGGTATGGGATTACCTTCAGCTTTAAAGATGAGAGAATTCACTGTAACCTTGCTCCTGGCATATCTGAGTAAGACTTGAAATCATCCTTTTGAATGCGGCTGTGTCTTAGCCTCGCCCGTCCTCCCTCCCAGACAAATCAGTGACTGTCGTTGTAAGTTTGCTTTTATGTACTGTGACAATAACCAAAAAGAGTCCCAAACAATCTGTCTTAACCATTTGTTTAAAATATATGGAATTTTTTGGGAACTTTCTGAAATGTCCCTTGCAGTTGGAAGACACATCTCCCTTTGTGTACATGTTGCAACATAATGTAGTATTAGTAGTTTTGAGTCAGTCTTGGTTTCTTTGTTCGCTCTCATGTTACTGTGACCATTCCAGAGGTGATACATGCCAGTGAATACTGACCTCCAGGGACGTGTGTATTTATCAGACCAAAAACCCCTCGGGGAGCCGCTTTGGTGAGTCTAGATAGCTTGGAGCTGATCGCTGGCCCCTGCGGTGGGGACGTCTCATTTGAATGTCGGCCCTGTCAACTTTCGATTGTAATTTGTGTGCCTACCATGGTGAACATGGGAAACAGAGAATCAGGGTTTGATAACAGTGAGGAAGCCTCCTAAACGGCTAGTACATCCAAGGAGGGCAGCAGGCATGCAAATAATAGTTATTTCTCAATCTGTATTTATGTGTGAATAAAAATCCCATCAAATAAGCGAAAATAAATATATATAATATTTATTTAAATAAAATATATATATACATATAAAGAGTAGCTCAATGTCTGCGTGTTCTTCTTAAAGCCTCCAGTGGTGTTTCTGAGAGGAAAACTCCACTGAAAACCTATATTTTAGATGTACTCACCCCGTAGATTGGTAGTTGGCTCAGCTACAATGCTTCCATCGTTATTAAAATTGTATCTGTGCATTCACTTAGTTAATGGCTCAATGCCTATTTTGTTTGTAAACCAACAAACACTGCTTATTTTCACCTACTTTGGTTGTGCGGTCATTCACCTTCCGTCCATCGTTCCACCCTTCACCGACTCACTCATCATCTCTCCCGCTTACTCTCCACCACGTCTCCCACCACCACCAGATGGCTTTTATCGCTCTCCTGCTGAGAAAAAAAAAAGGGTGTGCAGTTAGAAACTTTATTCCTATAAATGCGGAGCCATTACTCTGTCTTAATGTGCACGTCTGCACATCATACACTGGTGTTTGCCACGAGCCCGGGGTGTCAAGGGGAGGGCACAGACGTCTGACAAATTGTGGAAGTTAATAGGCAGCAGGTCGTCTTGAAGATGAGCCCATTGCCTCTCTGCATCCCAATAAGACAGCGAGGTAGTATCTTTGCGGAAAAGCGATTTATTGAATTGCAAAAAGAGGAGAGAAGGCTCGGAGCAAGTATGCTGACTGGACAAAAACCTGTCGCCATCCATCTCGGTTTGCCAAGTTTGCAGTGAGCTTCTCGTCCTCTCCCAGAGAGGAGAGGTGTTCCTGGATATATTGCGAGAGCAGCTGTGTCTGCGTGGTCACAAGTTTTTTCAAGCTGGGGCTGGATCGGGAGGGTTTTACTGTTTTGATGGACACCTCTGAGGTTGATAATAAAGGCTGGTAATTGAAACAGAAGCTGAAACAAATTCAAAGTCATTGGTTGAATGTGAAGCTAATATTCATGCTCATGTTTTTCATTCTGGCTAATCCGTGTCCTCTGACACCAAGGCCATCTTCTTTCCATTAGCACAGTTGTTATTGTTTCTGCCAATCGCTTC
The DNA here is from genome assembly GCF_947347685.1 of Pleuronectes platessa. Classification (NCBI taxonomy): domain Eukaryota; kingdom Metazoa; phylum Chordata; class Actinopteri; order Pleuronectiformes; family Pleuronectidae; genus Pleuronectes; species Pleuronectes platessa. The sequence goes on from NC_070626.1 coordinate 12,088,676, forward strand.
CCTGTGAGAATACCAGTGCTGCACAGCAACTGAATAAAGAAGTTTAAATCAGCACTGTCGCCGAGCCTGTTTGCACCTCGCTGAGGTAGTGTGCATCAATCACCTCACCAGTGTTGGGTGAATGTGATTTAAGTGTGAGCTCCTGTTTTGTCTCACTGAGTTTTATATCTCATTCACTTCACTGTTTCTAACCTGCCTTACTGTACTGTGTGAATGAATGTCTTTATCTCTGCCATGTGACTCATTGTTAGAGAGATATATAAGCCTATTTCCACTCCTGGGTCTGGCTGTGCCTCTCTGGTCTCTGGGGCTGTACAGGCCCTACAGCGGGGCCGGGCCCTGATGCTGCTCAACCCCTGGGCTAGCCCTGAGTCCAGCTCACTCCTCTGTGATCAACACTCCCCCTCTACCAGTCCCTCTTCTCTCTTCTCCTTTTTTTCACAACCAAGCTGGATAAGGCCAGGTTGTTCATCCTGACAATGAAAGAAAAACCTAATTGACTCTTCCTTTCCTCCTCTTCATCCCCACAGCTTGTCTACAATGAGCCTGGAGGCTCTTTTTAGCCCGAAGCCATCTCTCTGTCAAAGGACATTATTCTCCTTTGGTCGCATCGTAAGAGGCTAGGTTTCTTCTCGGCAGGTAAAACTAGGGTGACAGTCGGGAGAGAAAGGAGCTTTGATCTCCACCGCCTTCACGTTGCAGAACCAATATGACAGGCTGGGGATTCTTAGGAGCACTTTATTCTACCAAATGTGCCGGAAAGAAAACATTCAACCTTGTAAAAAACGTCTGCAAATCTTTGCTCTCACATTCACTGAGGCCCAAACAATACCTGTGCCGGCCCTTTGCGAGTCCCCTATAGTATCTCCCCGAGACTAGGGGAGCCTCATTTCTCACTGGCGAGGCACCCTGTGTTAGAGGCTCCCTATGGAGGTGGTGTTTTATCATTCTCTTGCCTGCCCCCATTAAATATCTATTTTTACTTTAGCAGCCTGCTGTGGCCTCCAATCATACACAAAAAACCTACAGTGAAACACCACCTTGTATAAGAGGGAACAGTAGGGGATAAGCTCAGGGTGTGGTCGATATAACCTCAATTAAAACGTTTCACACATTCATAGATGGTACATCTGTAGCTACCTATTATATTTTTTACATGACCTTTAATAGTGCTCAACGTAAAAAAAGCTGCAAGCAATGGATACAATAGCACATCACAGTATATGTGCAATATAATGGTACATAATACACCATCACCATGTAATGGCCTCTAAAACTGCCTTCGTGTTGACTCAATGCCTCACAGACAATGTTTCCATGAAACCAGAACAATATAAAGAAGATAGGATATCCAATGTGCATTATATTAGGTGTTTCTTTAATGGTGTCCACCTACTACATCGTTATCTGTTTGAGACAGATATGACCTCTATGTGCCCAGACAGCTGTGGATTCTGGTCCTTATACCGGTCACAGCACAATGACAATCCTATTTTATAAATGAATTACAAAAATACCAGGAGCTAATTGAAATTTTTTTAACTGGCTTTTCTTCAACTTTTACTAGAAGAGCACCTGGAGAGCACACACCACTGTTAAGGCTAACATCCCATCTCGCTATGTGAAAGAAAGTGGAAAGAAAATCCTTGATATTTGGATCGTTTTTCTGGATCCACTCCAAATTTGAATGACTTCTTCCTGGAGTTGAAATCGGTTCAGTAGTTTTTGGGTAATCCTGTTCACCAACGCAATTAAACACACAACATCCTTGATGGAGGTAAAATAGTATACATTGTAAAGAAAAACAGCGCATGTAGAAGGAGGAGATCAGCTCTGATTTACTTGCCTTCATTTGTTATGTTTGCAAAGTAATTATTTTGAGTGTTCTGATGTCACAGTAAAATTACGCAAAAGGACTCATGGGAAATAATGGCTTTGCCTAGCTACAAATGTTACCGAGTTGCTTTCATACATACAATCTAATAAAAACAAATATCATAAAGTGCTGCGTATCTATGTGGTTTATGTGCACTTGCTAGCTAACTGCCATTGTGTGTTGAAGGATATCAAAGCAAACCATATAGGGTCTGTTATTTGTCTCGTTTCATTTTCTGTCATATCAGGTCAGCTTTCCATTTGTTCAATGCAACGTCAGCTTTAAAGGTACATTCATTCATTTTTCTACAACTATAAATATGCATTCTAATGAGGGCCACACATTCACAGTATATATAGACAAAGGCAAACGTGTGAAGGGAAGTTGGCCCTGTTTGGTGCAGCTCTCTGCAGATTCTTGGTAATGTGGCAGTGCAACCCAAAGCACTCCATCCTTGCCCTTGCACAGACGGAATAGGGAAAAGGGGGAGAGAGACGATAGGTAAACAGAGCCATTAGAGACAAATCTATTTCTGAGGAAACAAAATCACATCATCAAACAAGAGAAAAAGAAAAATATGATCCTGCAGCCCTTTGGGCCCTGGTGTAGCACTGATAGCCGACTATGGCATTTGTCTTTATCAGTCTGCCTTGAGGGAGGGAGAGCGTGGTGGGAAGGTGTGAGAATAAAAAGAGAATGAGAAATACAATGGAAACAAAGAACACGGCGTCTCCTTTGCCCGTCTAAAAGAGCAAGACTCATTTGTTACTTTTCTGGCTTTATGAGTCATGAGCAGCTTGTGTATGATTATTCCTTTCTCTTACATTTTTTGTGTGCAGATTCTCTGTTACTACAAAGTGGCTCTCAGATGGTCTTTCTTTAAATATAGCAGAGTGAAGGGCTCGGTGGACAGCGAGCCGCAGCATCATCAGTCATGACTAGCCTGGGGAGGCATGCGCAGCTTCATCAAAATGACAGGATTGACTTTCCAGATTTTATCCTTTCTCTGTGACATTTGGTTGTTTATCCAGTTTTGCAGTCGCTGGACCGGAGCGCCTGTATACTGCCTTGTGTATCGAGACTCTCCTGAAATAGATATCTTTACACAGACTGAGGTGACCCTAAAATTTGATTATAATAATTACATAAAGTATATTATTTGTCATTTGTCTACTTCAGCTGTAATTGCCTCGATATAATCATTATTTGTAATCTGTTGCTACCCAGTGTAGTTAATGACGGGTGTTACAACAGAAAGCACAGTGTAGCAATAAGCCATGCTAGCAGCTCTGTGGCTCTGAAGCTAACACGTGCACACTGATTTACCATCCTCCCAATCTTAGTTTGACCTTTCAGCATGGTAACATTTGCTAATTGGCACTAAATACAAAGCACACTTATGGGACCATCATTAGTTTTGCAGATATTTGGTCATAAACCAAAATTAATCTTTGATCTAATGGTGGCATTTAAGATATTTTATAACAATTCATCCTATGGGAAACATTAATGTGTGTCCAAAATCTCATGGCAGCAGAACCAATAGCTGAGATATTTCAGTCTGGACCAAAGGGATGGACTAACTGATAACAGACGGACATTTCCGTCTCGGGAGGGGTGCTGCTAGTTTTTTTGTTATTTTTAATGACGCTTTTCTATAATTGGTATGCACATGTCCCTCCTCCTCCTCCTCCTCCTGTCTGTGGGCCTCTGTGGCCTTTGTTTGGTCTGTTTTGTGGAACAATCAGGTACATTTGTTTCTCAGCATCAGATGGTCTGGATTTCCATCTGAGGATTGATCACCTCCAATAATACACCTCTCTTTGCCCTCCATCTTGGCAGGGCCGTACTGTAGCCTGCCTGCCTGTTGTCATAGCTGATGCCAAGTCCTTACAGATGCTTCATCATTTAGCTCTTTCCAACTCTAGTCATTTTTTTGTATTTTCTTTCTCTTTTTTTTCGTGGACATCGGAGATCTGTTTGTGCTAAAGCCAGGCTCATAGCTATTCAGTGGCTCCGCTCTGCTCTTTCCCTTTTTCTCCCTCTGTTCAGTTTGAATACTCAAGGGAAATTTGGTTGTTTCTCTAATATCTTTTTTTGGTCCTGCTGACCAGTTTCCACTTCTCCTCATTAGTTTACAATTTGCAAATACTGTCATTAACTTTGATGCATCTTGATGTTTATATATTCATATAGATATCAATATCCCTCCAAATGTCTATTCACTATCTATACTGCTTATCCTTTGAGGGTCAAAGGGGGGCTGGAGCCAATCCCAGCTGACATTAGGCGGGCAGTGTGGTGTATCTCAGGGCCAACATACAGAGACAAGCAGCCAATCAAGTTCATACCTATGGTCCAATTCAAGTCTCCAATTAACCTAACCCCAGTTTACATTTGTGTGGACTGAGGGGGGGAGCCAGCGTACTAGGAGAAACCCATTTAGAAATGTGAGTTATATAGATATATATACAGTATATACACATATAATAGCAGTAATAATAGCTAGAGTAATATCATCAATATCCAAACAGTTAGATATAATGTAAATATTATATTCAATTCCCTTTAATGAACTATAATATTGCAGGTATTAAGAATTTGTAGATTTTAGACATCTGTGCAATGTGTAGCAGAAGGCAGGGGGTGGGATAGTTAGCGCCAACATCCTCTTAAAGCTGTGCCAGTGCTGCTTGACTGAAACGACAACAGAGTCATATGAGCGTGGTAAGCTATTTGCCATCTGGACCCAATTGAAAGGCTCAAGTGTCTTAATTGGATACTAGTAAAGAATATCTGAGTCAGTTTACATGAAGCAAAAGGTTTGCGAAGGGTAAGCCCAATACGGCGTGGATGCGGCAAAGCTGACGGAGATGATGATGGCAACGATCATCATCAGTGTCACCATTCTGTGTTTTGTAATCTGGATAATACAAAAAAAAAAGCAAAATTGTCAAATTTTGAAATAACAGTGATAGATACAGTGATGAAAGTTTGGCTCTTATTTTAGTTCTGCAGGCTTGAATAATGAGGCGCGCTCTCGCTCTCTCTCCCTCTCCCTTCTCTCTCCCCCTCACTGTCTCTCCCTCTGCCCTTTGCTTCAGGTCAGAACATCGCATTCCCCCCGGTGGCTCTGTGGGTAACTGTTGGCCTGGCTGTGTGTCTGCTGGTGCTGCTCATCGCCCTGGCTGCTGTCTGCCGCAGGAAGATCAAGGAGACCTGCGAGGAGGCCAGGAGAGAAGGTAAAGGGAATTGGAGGAGAGGGAGGGGGGAGAGGGGGGACAGGAGAGGTGACTGTGCACATTCAACAGTATATTCTGTTGAATATACTGTACTTGGGAATAAAAATCATTGTTGATGATTGGGAAATCTGTGTTTAATACCCAACTTTAGATAAAGAAATGTTTTGGGGCTGTCTTGCCTTCATTAGGAGCAATATAAAAGGTGCATCTCAGAGCAGCAACTTCATGCGCAAAGATAAAAAAGTAATGAAATGTTTTCCGGTTTTTTTTAGGCTGTGTACAAGGGCTTGCTGAATAATGGATGCTAAACTAGCTCAGGCCCTTTCAAGCCTCCTCTGAGCCTTTTATTCCCGACTCCTATTCTCGATCTGTGACTCCTTATACTCTTGACATAGCAGGGCCGGGCTGGTCGATGATAGGCGATCATGTAGGAGGCGCAACGAGAGCGAGGGAGATGGATCCAGAAGCAGTGAAAAGATGTTAAGCGCTCAAGGAACATAAAAAATCCGGAAGGAGTAGGCACTTAAACGCGGCAGCATCTCAGATGGTGGAACGCGTATCTCTGCCAGAGAGGAACATCATTACTCGGGTTCCAGTAATTAGCAATGCGGGATAGCCGAGGATCGCCGCAAGTGCAGAGAGAAAAAAAGTTTTGAAATGAGATAGATAGTGCAAAGCCACCAGCTCTGCTGTAATGAGATCGGCTCAGAGTGGAGGAGACATTTAAATAAAGGTCAGCCAGTGTCTGCACCACGGCCCAGAGGTTTAAAAATAAATATGGAAGTGACACAGACGCAGAGGAAAGAGTAAATAGCTCCGTGGAACATATGAAATCAAATGTAATGGAAAGCGAGGAATATAATGCAGTTCCTCCCACGGGCAAAGGGCTCGCTCGGTTGCGGGGCCTTTTCTTGACTGGGTCGGATGAGGAGCTGCATTTCTCCCCTGCAGCTCCAATGCAGACGGCAGGATTCATTATGTGGTCAACCACTGTCCGCCTTATCAAATGTTAAGTCTTATTCTGTCCCCTGCTAGCAATGTGTTCGCAAGTCTTTGCCATTTTTTCCGAGCATAAATCTGAAGAGTGAGAGCGCTGACTTCGTCACATATTATGCAAAACTCTTATACTCCTGATAGAGTGATACTCTATGAATACAGATGTGGATGGGGCTTAAAATAGGATTGCTATGCACATATCCGGAGCTGTGGGGAGGGCAGGAAGCAGGGAAGTGCAACCTAATTGTGGTTGTCTTATCTTTTAATGGTGTTCCTGGGTATGGCCTGATTGAAGTTGACTCTCTCTCCACTGTGTCTGGGTAGCGAGGGTGAAAGGGTCACTAACAGTGGAGGAATGAGTAAGTAATTTTTCTTTGCTGTCATAATGTATGTGGAGCACCCGGGTGTGTATCGTAACCGAGCAGAGCAGCTTGTGGTGTTGCAGCTGGAAGTGAAGGCTCAGTTCCAGGGGCAGAGTTTTGTCCCAGCACCAGCTTTTTTTCTTCTTCATCCCTGTCCTCCATCCCTCCTTATGTAATGACTGTGACTATATATCTAATAAACCCTTTCACTGACCTATTCAGGGCCACTGTTCCATTTCTCCAAAGCTCATTTTACATTTAAATAAGCACATGATTCTATCAGAGCTCCCCTTGAGAGATGATGTGTTTGTGACATGTGACAGATTTCTTAAGGAAAACAGCGTTTCCCTAAGGGTTTTTATTTCCACTGTGGTGCACATGTTTCATAGGGTATAACCCTCAGCTTTACCCATGCTCAAATGCTGGGATTGATTTGTTATATGGGTCACAGAAAACATATGAAATAACTCATGAGTCTTTTTTAGACATTATTTCCATAAAATTGGGGTCGTACATTTTCCGTTGATCTCAGCAGAAGATGGTCCGGGTCAGACGTGTTCACAACAGAAGGAAAATGTACTTGTTTTCTTTAGTTGTCGTTTTTCTCAGTATCCATTACATGTATGACAAATATAAATGTAAAAGTCCTCTGATCTCTCGACATTTGGTTAAAGAAAGCTGCTCATTGTGTTTAATGTTACTTATGAGCAAGATTTTATTTCATATTTGTCCCCAACAGTTAGAAGGGATAGAAGATAGATAGAAGATGAAACAGAATATGCAGCAAAGACAACAGACAATAACATTAACATGCATAAAGGTTTCAAATAGAAGAAGAATGCTGTTTTTTCGTAGAACCTGACCTATATAGGGTTAGGGTTCTATATCTGCCGAAATATGTATATTTTACAAATTTGTGATTCCAAAGATGTCGTTAACAAACCCTTTATGACAGAGAAATTATTTTTTATAGTTTAAACATAATCGTTATAATAAATAACTATGAATAAAAAGAAAATACAAATACAGCAAAATATATAGATTTTGAAATGAAAACGCAAAAATGAATTCAGTAGGCAAACCTATGGGTCTATTAATAGCATTGTACATATAGGTTCACTATCTGGAGCCATCAGCCTTTGGTTATAGTGGAATCAATCATGTCAGAGAGGCAGAAGGGAGGATGATGAGGTACAGTAACACTCTCCTGGCTTCAGGGAGTAGCTGTTTCTGTCCCCTGACTCTCTCCCTTGTGTTATATGTGCTTTGTCCACCTTCCACACTTGAGCCATAACCACCCTCCCTTTCACCCCCACACATATGGGATGCGGCCAAAGGGCATCAAATTGAAACATTCTGGACGTACAAGGGGAGCAGTTCTCACTCCCCTGCCCTGTGCATGCCCTCGTTTTCAGCCTGACTTTAAGTTGCCTTTAAATGTTGCTCTCCTATCAAGGCCCCCCCCCCGAGGTATTTCCACTGCTGCCACCGCGCTGGGACCTTTTGTTGATATGAAGGTGTTGAATGAAGTGGTAAAGGTAAATGGGCTCACAGATATATGTGTTGATGTTAAACTGCAACTGTGAAAATGTAAGGCAGAGTTATATGTATTGTTTTTTTTTCAAAGGTACTTTTGTGGCTTTTACTCTCAAAATGTGCACTTTGTTAACAGGTTAACCCAAAACTGCATTTTAGATTATTCAATAACACACGATTTCCTCTTGGTATGAGTCATAACAAATCCCTCAAATCCAAAATGAATGGCAAATAGCTGAGTGCGTTTAGCTGACTAATGATGTGTTGAATGTGCACACATATACAATGCATAACACTTTAAAATGTGTTTTTCTTTATATAGTCTAACACAGAGGAGGACAAACTGAAGAATGTGGTGGGGGTGGATGCATATGCAGGCTGTGTGAATCTGGAAACTCAGCACGTTCTGCTGCCGTAATAATAAGTATTTTTGAGGTTAATTTCCCCGGAGGGTTGTACTCTCTGCTGTCAAATTCAAGGAAAATCAGGCAAATGTGCAGGGATACAGACGAATGAATTGTGTTGCCTTGACATTCAATTTTTGTTCAATTATCAGTTGATTCCCATGTATCTGGCGCCCTAATCTCACGTCCAATTGCAGTGAAAATGGTGTCGCAGAATTCATATCAGCCACTTGGATACTCTGTCCCAAATCTATTTTTAGCCCGTATGTGTGTGTGTGTGTGCGTACATGCACAAGTGTAGCATGTGTGTATGTAAGTGTGACAGCCATCACTGGGTTGCCTCCCTAACTCTGTTGACAGTGGGTTTTTAGAAAGCCAGCAGCTAAAGCCTAATGTGATTACTGACTTTGTGAAAAGGGCTGGATGGGAGGTTAAGGGGTTGGTATGGCTCTTTGTGTGGTTGTGTGTGTGTGTGTGTGTGTGTGTGTGTGTGTGTGTGTGTATGATGTGATGGGGCTGCCATTGTGCGGAGCTTTACCGTCATATAGGCCCTCTCATCACAGCCTGTGTCCTTTGAGCTGTGAAGGATCAGCTCACCATGGGCCTGTGATGAAGTGACTACATTGTGTGTCTGCCTTTGTGCTGTGGCTCCCACTGATAATGGCTTCTCTGTCCTCCCACAGCTGAGGAGGCCAAGGAGCTGGAAGACGAGGAGTCAAAGACAGGTCAGCTCATGTCCACCTGGTCAAGCAGGTGCGTGCATCACACACCCGCTGTATAATTTATCCAGCACCGCTGTGCAGGTGTAGATCACCAATGCTGGTCAGGAAACAGTAGCGGTCGGAAAATCCACTGGTTAAAGTTTTACACCCGTCAGATAAAACTCACATTGAAAAATGTCTGCAGCTTAATCATGAGCATCAGTACATGTTATCCACTCATGCTAAATTAGTGCTTTACCAATCTCTGAGCCAATGACAGATCCTCTGATGACAAATTGGCCTCTGGGGGAAATGACCGATATGTCGGGGATTCCTGTCTTTGTCATACACTGTTTACGTTCTGACACCGAACATGTCTCCACACAAAACACAAACAGTGATACTTTGGTATAGGTTTTAGGTTCAGACAACATTTTTTGCAAATCTCTATAAACAGCTATCTGCACATGCATAACATTAATAAAAAGTGTGTTACACCTGTTTTGCTGTCCACACAGTTTGTTTACTTGCGGAGACCAGAGTCTGATCGAATGTGATTGGTCAAATTAAAAACTGAAACCAAAAGGCTTCCGGACCCCAAAATCCTGTGCCTCACCTACAGATGTACAATACAATACAATGCAGATATTCACATACAATTCTGTTCATAGAGATTATGGCCACGTCAATTTTCCAGCCTGATATGCCTTATCCTATAAACAGGCCAATTAGTTCTTAACATGTGCTAACAATCATTGAAAACTGCATTTTTTTCAAACACATAGGTTATTTTATTTATTGTGCTATAGGTGCATTAATACAAACTAACATAAGAATCACCCACATCTTAGTTTGGCTGCTCTCAAATGGAGTCCAGGTGGCAGGATGGTAACAGGATCCAACAGAACAAGAACCTGAATGACTTGTGAGTGAACGCTGATGGAGCATGAGATGTGAGATAGGAGACCAGCTCCAGGCCCCGACAACACAGCAGCCTAGAGCATTACTCTAACACTGTGTGTGTGTGTGTGTGTGTGTGTGTGTGTGTGTGTGTGTGTGTGTGTGTGTGTGTGTGTGTGTGTGTGTGTGTGTGTGTGTGTGTGTGTGTGTGTGTGTGTGTGTGTGAGAGAGAGAGAGACAGAAAGAGGGAGACAGACGCCCTAATTCAGAGCTGTTTTACATTGTGCCTTTCCCCCAAAGCTACTGCTCAGACTGTAAAATCTATCTTGTCTATAAATCTAATGGGAACAAGTTCCACAAGTTCCAAGTTGCACCAAATGCCAACAATAGTGCTGCCATGTCATGCACTCAAATGATCCTGCCCACTAAGCCGATGCTTGGCTCGATGTTTCCCCTGCCTCCAGTCTCGGTGCCTGGCTCTGCTAACTTGCTGCTGACTATATATAACTATATATATTTGCTGTTCAGATGAGAGATTGGTTCAATATTCTTATCTATGAAAGAAAGCAAAGAAGCACGTCCCTCTGAATGTTGAATTATCCTTTCAATACTCATTTTTTTGCAACCTTTCATTTCAAAGAAGTTGCTCAGGACAGATTTTTTGCTCTTAAAGTAACTGAATCAGGACCAAATACTTCTATGTGCTTATTTTCGGGTGATGAGGAGGATGTGGTATTTTGCTCAGTGTGGATGTGACCTTATGAGTCCAGAATTAATTTTGCCATTAGCAAGCAGTGCAAGCTCCCTCTGCCTGCTCGGCCTCAGTGAATACCCCTCACAGTCCTGAGCGGTTCTCCCACCATCGTTAATGTCATTACAGTTATTCATTTGACTCCTTCTTTAGTCTGATTGAATTATTTAGCCTTTCTGCGAACAGCAAAGTTAATACCATGTGATTTTAATAAGCTGAGAGGTGAAGGGGAGTCTCTGAGCGAAGTGGGGGGACAATGACTTTTATTCTCTAATGCCTCTCTCATGAATGTTTCAGGGCGATCTGTGCAGCCAGGCGCGGGGTCGGCCAACCCACAACTAGTGAGACTTAACAGTTCAGCTTTAGCTAAAGGGGTACTGAGTAAAGCAGAACAGAAGTGTGAGACCGTTGTTCGCCTCGGTTCCAGCGCAGAGATGGCTACTCGCGGCCTCCCTCTCTCGCGCTCTCCCCGTCTTTGTCCTCGCACCTGGTTGGTCCAGGTGGACGCTGTGGGCAGTGAGCTGGTGAAGTCAAGCTAATGGCTCTGCCTTCGGAGATCACTCAATAAGCACTTCAGACAGGCAGCTTTGTTTTGCCATCTGGCTCCAATTGCGCTGACAAAGGCAGAGGTTCCTACACGAGACAAAGGAGCTGAAATGAGCCCCACTTTAATAAACCCAGGATGATGGGGAGCCACGTTTGTGTGTTATCTTAATGAACTGTCCAAAGGAGAGCGCGCCTCCCCTTTAAAAGCCGCCCTGATTTGAACAATAACCAGTGATAACACTTGGGACCTGCGCTCATATATTCGCAATGGAGCAGGATCCCTTTGTTACCTTTACAGCAGAGGCAAATAATGTTTAACAAACGGTGGGGCTCCAATTCTGGATTCATTTCCAGGCGCTGACGCCAACAACCCCCTTCACACACACAAAACACACACTTATAGGAACGCAACTCCATGCAAAAGGTCAAACACCTCACACAGAAAGGAGCAGTGTCATACACTCATCTACATCCACAGTTTGCACGGCTCCTGCTGCCTTCACCCCGCACCTCCCCGCCTCCTCTCTTCAAAATTTTCAGTTATCTGAGCGTGATGTGCTGTTAAGACGGAGCTGCAGTCACGCAACTGCAGCTCCTCCTGTCAGAAGTTGACTTTAGTTTGTGTGCACCAGCCCCTTCTCTCCCTAAGATTCTGGACTCCTAATGCGTCAGGCCTTAACAACCAGGCCCCCGGAAGAGAGAGAGAGTTAGTCAGTGACCCAGTTCTTTCACAGCAAAAGAATTGTCGGAAAGAACAATTTGACACGCCCTCTAAAATGGGAGCTGCTTGTGCAAAACGGGTTTATTAACCCTTCTTAACTGAGGCAAGGTCCCATGAAGGTGGATGGCTTGGGAATATCGGGCCTTTTAGAGCGGATAGCAAAGAGAAGCTCATCCTCTTCCCTGTCTTCTGACTCCTTCGTATTCAGTCCAAAATGCTGGAAGGCCAGTAGCTCATCATCCTGAATAGCGTGTTGATATTCGAGCTCGCTAATGTTTGTAAGAGAGATTCTTTAGCAGAAAGAGGAAAGTCAAACCGGAGTCAAAGTCACCTTTGTGTTCATTAGTTTTCCCTTCTGTCTGTATTGAGTTATTCACATAACTATGAAAAAAGGCCATCCTTAATGAGTGGGGAACATTATGTCCACCTTATGTCTCTCTTGGGAACCAAAGTATGGCATCGCGAGTTAATGCAGTTTAAAGATTTTAGTTGAGAGTACAGCTGCACGATCTTTGGAATTAGATATTTTGATGCCTCTGGGGATATAATCCATTGTAGATACCGTGTAGTCAATATGACTATAAGAACATAGTTTTTAAATGTTCGTTTAGAGATAAAACTGCTTTACAGGGGCTGGGATGACTGTAGGCAACTCGTAACGACTAAAGAAATTGATTGGTTGATATCTAATCTATTTTGTAAAACCTGACTTATTCCTGATCTTGACCTTGAAGGAACCCTGGGAAGTTTTTCATCGTGAGTAGTTTTATGAAGCAATGTTTACAGGCGGTGCATTTTACATCCTGCTGTTTGTTTCGTGTTAGTCTTCAAACCAGACCAATCAGAGAGCTCGTGTTTATTTACTATTGCAGATAGGTTTGGGCCCCATCCCATTCAGAGCGATTACTATCCTTGCTGAAACTGGTCAGACCGAAATCAACCGTTTTTCTAAAATGTTGCGGGTTGATGCGATGACTGATAGAGGAGTGCTCACTGAGAGCACTGCTGAAGCATTTTCAGTGATATCCAAGATGATTGTTGTGAATCAGCTATGAAGAGTTTGATATTTTCTCAGAAGGAAGAACAAACAACAACACAATGTAAAAAAAGGACAAGTAGACTTTACTTTAGAAAACGCAGTTAGGCTGAAGTCATTTTTTACTTCTTTATACCGTATTGTCAATATAACATCAAACAATAGTATTAACAAAAAAATGGCAAGTAGAATATACTTTTTCTTTTACAATTTCCAGACCAGGCAAGGATTTTGAGCAGGGCTTTTAGTGTGACCCATGATGAACTATCTTCCAGTATCATACTGTGATAGACTAGGATTTCACAAATGAAAGAACTTCAGCAGAGAGAATGATCATGTGAGAATTTTTCACTTTTATTGTTTGAAGCCAGTTGGTTTTCCACTCACGGATCTGCTTCTTGCTAACTGTGCACACTGCACATAGCTTCACTCAAGGTACCAGAATGTCTCCTTAACAACAGCAACTGTACCTAAGATTATGATAATAATTAATTCTGGCATTTGCCAAGAAACATTTATTATGTCTTAGAACACAACTCAACTAAAACATAGTCTCAGAGCTTGGAGGCTCCACCCCTCTACCTCATACAGGCTACAATACCATGCTGGATGGTTCTTGTAGTGCTCTCCTGCACCACTGAGCTCTCATTCCCTCCAAGGATACAAGTCCAGTCAACAAAATGTTACACATGTTATAAGCAAAACCGGAAAAATGTCACGTTTTGAATCATAGGGTTGTATTTTTCTTGCGATATGTGGCATTTCCTGACCAAGGCTTGTTAACACATTTCAGACCGGATTCTTATAACACAACCCAGACCTACAGGTCACTAATATACTATTCCACATTGCTTCAATAGGAATTTAGAGGGACCCTGGACAACAGCTCCAAGCAGCTCTGCTTGACAGGCCGTTCCTTTTACACTGGCACCACATACTCGGCCACCGGGCTCTCCCAACGGTCACACATTACTGACTAAACATATGTAAATAGAACATTCATGTTGCCTTCATTATTCGATGTGGGTCACCGGATATCTTCAAGAGCGCTAATTAAAAGAGCTCCCTGCACACCATTGCTTCCTGGTTATTTAAGCAGTGCACTCATGTTCCTTGCTGGTTCAGCAGCAAACAGTAAGCTACATTTTTACTATGGTATTATCTCCAAGGGGAACCCAGAGAGATGCTGTATCCTTGTTGAAGGCCAACCAGCGCCGGTTGGGTAATAATGGAAATTATAAAATTTCAGTGGCCTCACATTAATCATATAGTTCTCACACTGCAACATATTCTGTAATTATATACAAATAGTTACTTCCTGTGCTTGCTTCCCCTTGTTATTTCTATATAGATCATATCTTCGACATGAGAATGTGTTATTGTATATGTTCCACACATCTCTGTCTGTATGTGGAACACATGCAGTATATCAAGAACCATTACTAGTATTGGCTTCACACTTGGAATGTGTATTGTTAAGAGCCAGGGGAAGTGCAGTGTCACCTGATCTGTTCAATATTATGTGAATAAAAATTGAATAAACAGGCAAACAGCACCTTGCGGTGAGGACGGGGCCTTAAAGGGATAGTTTACTGAAAAATGAAAATGTACTCCTTATCTACTTACCACTATGCCGATGGAGGGGTGGGTGAACTTTTTCAGTCCACGAAACACTGCTGGAGTGTCGGGGGTAAACATTGTAGCAGCCGAATCCAATACAACTGAAGATAGTATGGACATATCTTCAGACGCAAAAAAAACAACAGAAAACAAAACATGTCTCCATACTGCTTGTGTGTTGTCATCCAAGTGTCCACAAGCCACGACATTCACATTCGACTCGAAATAAGGTAATTTACTTTGTGTTTTAAGCCTAAATGTCCACCAGAAATGGTTAAGCTAGCATACATTAGCATGTCTGACGGTCCCAGACAAACCTCGGAAATAGCTGATGTGCAACACGTGAAAGTTAAGTAAATCATCATAGGTCACTTTTGCAGTTTCAGAAAGAAAGCACCAACCATCAAAACCAAAGGCCAAGCAAACAGCTCATTCCAAATAGGCTTGTTCAGAATGGACACTGCACTGGTATTACAACAGGGGATTGCTAGTTGTTTCAGAAAGTTTGGAAAGAAACTCATCAAGATTGTGCTGCACACGGAGCAACTTCTGCAACCTCTCAGAGGGTATCTGCTGGTCTGTGAGGAATAGGCCACTTGATCTATGTCTGATTAGATAGAGGAAAAATGGCAGCTCCTAAATCATTCGGAAATAAAGAGCCTTGTCACAGTTTCAAATTCACACGACTCAGTTTGCTGTGCATCACAACAATGGGCCAGTTCCGCTGTCCGCTGGTTTTTACGCGTTAATAGCGTAACGAATCCTTTTGTGAGAGGACAGGGGTGCGTCGGAAATCTCTTCACTCTGAGAAATCCCCCTGCACAGGTGCCATTTACATCCTTCTGCCATCACCCCCGCCTTGTTCCCCTCCACCCAGTTCTGCCATGTAATCTATGCTCCTCTGACAGTACAGCCAAGGTCCAGTGGGAGAGAGCCTATCCATCTCACTACCCAAATCTGCCTCCCCTGTTTGGTTCCACATGAGCACTCAGCTGCTGTGACTAATTAAATAAAATGCTGTGCCCTCTGCTTCCTGTTAGCCACGGCAAGGTTGGTGCACAGAGATGGAGCAGACGAGGAGGAGGAGGAGGGATGCAGAAGGAGGGGGAAATGCGATAACAACCGCAACTCCTGAGATAATGCTTTGCAGACAATGGACATGAAAGTTGATGACAGCATGAGCATTTTTCAGAATTTGCACTGTGTTTGAACTTATTCTTTCTTGTTTGTTCTCCTCTCCTCAGCCATGACACCACTGAAGAGTTAAGGCCAAGAGAATAAAGGTGAGCATGACTTTAATTCGTACATGCATCTGTCTTTAAGAACATCTGAGTTTTTATGTATTGCTCAGGTGTCACTTTTTTCAGTTCTCTCCTTTTTCCACCGGTATTCTCTGCAGCATTAATGCTCTAGGAGGACACAGTGTCACTGGGGGCTATGGAAAAGTGCTGCTGTAATGAGGCTCGGCTGCATTAATTCAGCAGACATGGGGATATGAGAAGTCTTGACATTTCTCTGAGAGAATTCTTGTGATTTTAAGGAATCACACGATTACTGGCTGATATTAGAATTCTATATTTGAGTATATTTAATCTATCATGCAAACATTAATTCCAAGTACTTCTAATATATGTAATGTATGAGTCATGTAGCCTTCATTTGTTTTTCTTTCTTTCGGGAACATCAGCGTCATCATGAGGTTTGGTTTAGTTTCAGCTTGTGAGTACCTGCAGCAGACCACCGACCATTGCAGCACACCACCATGTGTCACTGTTTGTTGTGTCCCATATTGAGCATTATGTGTATTTATAAGTAAAACTAGAGGAGAAAAAACGACATTCTCTTCTTATTGGTGAGTTCCCATTAAGCATGCCTGCACTAACAAGCTTTCACTGTGAATTTTGAAATTGGATATGCTACCCTCACCATCGGGTTGTCTTTCCGTCCGCCTGTCCGCCCCATTCCAAAGAACGCTGTATCTCCGGAACACCTTGACGGAATTATTTTACATTTGGTATAAACATTCACTTGAACTTGGATTTCAGTGGCCTCACGAAGTATGTCCATGTTTCTTTCTTATGATATCTTAAATACATCTTAAGGGAATGTCATCGAATGTGGAACAAAGTTTCACTTGAACTAAAAAAATCAACTGTTTAGATTAGAACCTGCATTTTGGCTATTGATCGTAAATGGTGAAAAGGGAAAGGAACCAATAGTTAGAACCGTCTAGACTGCAACTGCCTTGTGTGCAGGTTTGGCTTTACCAGACGACGTTCCTTCAAGAAGTTAGCATTAGGTGCAGACCCTCATCCATGTGGATGAATTTGAGATTCACATTGAGGCTGTGTTTTAGTTCTGTTTGGAACTAATTTCTAAAGTGAAATCTGAATTTCACTTTAGAAATAAGTTTAAGATCAGAGTCCTGAGTTTGACAGTATTTAACTGCGAGTAATAGCAAGGACACAGTAGAGCTCCCCCACTAGATATATGTACAAATATGTAAAAATAAATATTGTAGGCAAAGTGTGTTGGATGAAATGTAATGCAGAGCCTCATCTAGGGAGAAAAAGGTGCTGAATAGACTTTCAGCACCATGGACAGTTACACTCCCTACACTGACATGGGAGGGCTGATGTGTGAAAGTGTTAGAACTTGTTGGTTTTCAGGAGACTGAGACGGAGTTCTGTGATTGGTCCGTTTGATTTTTAACTAAGGAAGACAGTTCTTCCCTCCATAATACATAAGATTAATTGTTTACGAAAAATCGTCAGTTCAACTGCATCACCAATGAAACCGTACCTCAAGTGGAGAGATGCTGTCCTCGATCTGTTATGTACGGTGGCCCTGAGAGCTCAACGAACAGCAACTTAAGAAAACACATGCAAGTTAAGAAAACACATGCAAGTTGACAAAACACAAGCAAATAAAGAAAACATCTTCATCAAGTTCACAACACAACACAACACATTACAGAAACGCGCTGCAAATAGAGAAACGCGCTGCAAATAGAGAAGAAACGACAACGGAAGTGTTTCCACAGTGAGCTCTGAGCAGGAAGATGATCCGATCTAGAGACATGCCGTCTTCTCCTGTTAAACTGAATAAACAGCGCTAACAAGCAAGCCCCTGTTTGTGAGGCAATGTATTGTCCATAGTGTGCAGGGATAGGAAACCCTTTTGCCCCCTCTTCTGAGCGTGTGGGCGGGGTCGGAGCCCAGGAAACGGTGCGCTCGCACACACACACACACACACACACACACACTCGCCCACTCCTGGTATTTCATGATGTTCTGATACGATGATGATTAAAAAAATTAACGTCATCGTTACTTTCACGTTAATAATATGAAAACTGATTTGCTATGTTCAGCGTTCGCGAAACATATGCACAACACTGTACAGTACAGCCATTGCAGAGGGGCTGAAGAGCCGCGTTCGGCTCCAGAGCCGCGGCTGGCCAAACCCTGTGTGGAACCGAATTTGTATGGTGTATTGGACGTTTTTGTGGCAGCAGTGTCCATCACTTTTAGCTGTCCTCTGGAAACACTTCCGTTGTCGTTTCTCCTCTACTTGCTGCGCGTTTGTCTATTTGCTGCGCGTTTCTCTATTTGCAGCACGTTTGTCTATTTGCAGCACGTTTGTCTATTTGCAGGGCGTTTGTCTATTTGCTGCGCGTTTCTGTAATGTATTGTGTTGTGTTGTGAAATTGATGAAGATGTTTTCTTACTTTGCTTGTGTTTTGTCAACTTGCATGTGTTTTCTTAAGTTGCTGTTCGTTGAGCTCTCAGGGCCACCGTAGTTATGGTTACATCATCTGGAATTATTCCGCCAGAGATGCTTCCATGTCTTCCTCTGACTTCTCACAAAATCACACTGTCTTCCAGATGGGTCCATAAAAAGAGGAAATGTTGGGAGACTAGGATAGTTAGAAATTACATTTTGACTAACCATTTATTGTTGTGGTACAACTTGAGTATCTGCACCTGGTTTGGAGGATCCTTCTTATCTTGATCTTGTCTAAGTCTCCGTGTTGCTGAAGAAGCGTTGTATTTACTATTGAGTGTTTGGAAGGTAGTTGAGTCTCAGAGTGAACATCATTATGATGTGCGTTTTTTTTTTTTTTAATAACCCCCTTATACTGTGTAACTGAGGGTTGATTGTATGGCTGCATGATTTTTTAATGGCTCGACTTTAGCAGAAGGGTTACCTGGAGCTGCAAACAGCAGCAGTAATTCAGTGATAGGTCGGCAGGCCGTTCCCACAGTGGTCAGAGTCAAGGTGCTGGCAGTATTGGACCCTGTGTGATGATTGGGAGCGACCCTTCACAGTATATGATCCCTCAGCCTGTGTCAGGGTAGATCTGCTTCACTGAACTCAGGATATTTCTCAGTTCAAATGAAAAAAATATAATTTCCATTTTGTTGTGACATAGATGTTTTGATATTGATTGGTGATATTTTAGAAGACATTTCAGAGGCACTCCATCAATTTTGATTTGACTCCCACTGATGTGTTTGGGCTGTGGAGAGATAACAGGGAAGTGTAGCTGCCCTGTGTTCTGTCAAAAATGAGACACAGCTCAATATATGAAGCTGTTTACCTTTAAAAATGTCTTGCTGTTTAAAACCACTCCTACTTCATTCATTCTAAAAAGGGGAACCTGTACTGGAAACCCTTATATCCTCAAGACGTAGCAGCACCTCAGAAGCAGAAACAGATTTGACATACTGTTTATATTTGGCGTCCATGTCTGTGTATGTAGAGTAAAATAAACTGGATGATGCTGCTTAGTCACACCACTGCCTATGAGTCATACTGCCTTCACTGCTACCTCACATTAGCATACAGTACAGACCCACACACTACCAGTGTTTCGGTGTCTGATGTGTGATTATCTTTCATCACATTGACGTGTCAGTTACAACTTGTATTTATGAGACACTGATTTATAGAAGAGAAGGTGAATAAAAGGTGATAGAAAATACAAAAAATGTAATTTCCTCTAACTAGCCAAAATAAAGTCTGGCCAGCAGGTCCGGAGAGAGGACATTAGTCATTTCTGTAGTATCCACTGACCTTCTCCGAGACTGTTACTGCTAGGTAATGTCCCCTCGCCCGTAGACCTTTCCGCTGCTGAATCATCCTGGATCAATTATTCTAATATTTGTGTGGCAGTTTTGCTATCGATTAATGGATTTATGCAGAGTGGAGCCCATCTTATTTAATAAAGCAGGTTCTGCATTTAATTAAGTCGTTTAAGAGTCAGGGGAACTTTGTTTTCATAAACCTTTATGTTATCGATGCACAGGTTCGCTCATGACTTATGTTTATCCACTCAAACTTTGATTATGTCATCACTAGCAGCCAAGCACGGCTAACAGAGTAAAAAGATGTCTCAATGTCACACTGCTTTGTGGCTGTCATTAGACCTACTGTTTGTTATGTCAAATGTTACACACTTATTGCATGCGTTTTCCTAAGTTGCAGTGCACTGAGCTCTGAGGGCTACCATGAAATAGACATATTTTAAACACAGAGACGTTTCCTTCAGGTGGCTATTGATCACAATTGTCTTTCCCCCTGATCCTCTAACCAGTAATAAACCCCTGTAAGCAAACCGTGGTGCTGTTTGCTGTTATCCATCCTTTTCTTCCCACTGACGCAGAAGAGTTAAGTCAATGTCAAGAGCGCTGTCATAGATATGGGTCATAATCCACATAAGTCCAAGAGCTAACATGATGCTTCAGAAAACAGAGTGAGTCACTGGTTATTTTCAGTTTTCAGCCTTTTCCTTTGTTTTGCCAGTGCATGTAGACTCACCAACTGTTGTGTAACCACACTGTCCGAATAATGCTGGTTCCAGCAACCCTTGAATTTATTTTATATCCCCACAACGGACTAATCCGACATAAAAAATATTTATTAGAGGTAATATGGCTTGAGAAACTCGATACATTTCCAGGTGAAATTATGCATTGGATTGACCTGGGTTCACAATTTACAAGGATTTACAAAGTATTTTTTTGTTCTTTATGTATGTAAGAGGGCAATAAGGAATGGCATTGTTCACAACTTTGACCAAACCAGAGACGGCTGCAAATCAGATGGATAAATATTCAAAGGCAGACATGAATTGAATAAAAGAAAACTCAGTGGAATGAGGAGCAGCATGAACCACCCGGTCATCTACCTGAGGACTTACGATGAATTCCAATGAGAGCACAGATTACATTTTTTTAAGATAGGCCCTATAGGTGCAATTAGTGCTACATAATAGCACTTTCCCTCTGCTCCTTCAGCAGAACTGTGAAATATTGATTTAATTCCCTACTATATATTCACTTAAACTCTGGACTGTCATGCTAAGAATATATCTCATTGTTCCATTTTTAAGCAGTAATAGCTTAGGGTTTACTCTGTCATGGTTTTATAAGTAGGGAGTCCGTATAGGGAGTCTGTCCTCGAAGGATTCAGAAGAGATGAAAGTGTGTGGGGGGAGGGGGGGGAATAAAGTGAAGTTTACCAGGAGGAAAATAGCATAAGTGTAATTAAAAGCCTGCTGCAGTCAGGTGTAGGAGATGGGATTTGAGGCCCCCAAAGATCAGATTTTTTTAAAATTATTTTTAAGTTGGTGGGAAGAGTAGAGAAGGCTTGGAAGAGACTGCTACATGTGGCAGATGAGGTCTGGCAGACAGTGATGTCAGACAGGACATTTTGGTTTCTTCCCGGGCAGGTGCGGGGCTTCTTGAAGCGCGATTGACTCACTATTCCAGTATCTCTGATCTCTGCATTATTTATGCTTTTGTCTCAGCCATTTATCAGTTTTTTTTTATATTTTGCAGCCTCATTCTACTGTACATCACCTGTGATGGAAAAGGTTGTGGAGTTGATAGCCTCTGAGAGAAGCCAATAACAGAATATAGTAGCTCATATTGATATCAGGAAAGTGTGCTGCATAGCAATCTCTGCATACTGTTGAAAACCTTGCCAAACATCCATCCACACTGCAATAGTGCAGTAAAAAATACAATATAACTCAGAGAATGCTGCGCTGGCTCCACTTCCTTACCTTGATATTAATTTCAGGACATGAAACTGGTAAGATGTGAGCTGTGGGAGGAGCCACACAGCGGCCGAATCACTGATCGATGATAACTAATGAACACGGTAGGAGTTCTGCTCTGTTTGCCTCTCGACAGAGCGCTGCCTTCTCCAGAGAGCTCTTTTTCTGCCTTTTTTTTTGTCAGAAAAGCACAGGAGCCCTCATTGAAACAAACTGCCTCAGGGCTCAATTAGCTACCATAGATTCCTCGTGATGCAGATGAGAGATTGTGGTACAAGTGGAGCGATGTGGCGATGTTGGAAAACACACCCAAAGAGAATGCATGAGTTCCGACAACTGGAACATTGTAATGCTGTGATATGCAATCAATGTATAGACGATTAAAAAAAGCTGTTACGAGGTCTGAAACAATTCAAATAAAGGGATTATTGGGAAAATCCGAACAGCCTCTGTCTAAACGCACACATATATTGTCTTCTAGGATATTATATAAGGTTCTATTCACTAAAGTGTGGACATCTTCATCGCATGGAGCAATAAAAACTAATTTAACAGCTGCACTGCAACCTGTGACCCTGAAGCTGTAGGTTTTGCAGTTGTTGTGAACAACTAAGAGCTCCATGGTAATTACTTTATGCTTGGTCACTAGGCTGTGACTTTTATCAGAGCATATAAGCATCACTTAATATTCCTCACTCATGGCTCTTGCTGTCACTTTCCATTCCTACCCAACGTGTCTGAGGTAGAATAAATGAAGGACGACACTTTCTGACTATTCATCAAAGCCAGGCCCCTTTGCTCCTTTTGGCATCTGAGTCTCCCTCATGGGGTCTCTGAACTTTTGCTCTTTTGAACTGTCCCACTTTGAATCAACCAACAATTCCCAGAATAGTTTTTATAATTAGCATTGTTTTTTAAACGGATTGCTGCCTGTTGTTTACAAAGGATGGCTATCAAAGACAATATGTTCAGCACCAGAGAATTTACAGATGGCACAAACCTAAACACTGAGCCGTCCCCTGGTGCGATGGGAATATGCTAAACATGTTGTTCACTGAATGGCGAGATGACTTTTATGTGTAGCTTTCTGAAATGTTCACACATAATCGTGAAGTTCCTCTTGCTTAGATAGAGTTTAAACGTGCACGTCTCTGCAGGCTACTTAACTTTACTTACTGTAGCAGTAAATTAACTAATGTGTTAAGGAAGGCTGTGATTATGGGGGAATTGTGGTATATTTCAACTTGGGCCCAATGTTAATACATGGGGGGGTGTAAATGAATTGCACTTAAAAAAAATTTGGAAGCAGTCGGATATATAGCTCTGATAGATCTGTATCAGTAGCCGCAACGTTATGGCAGTGACTACAATGTAAACTTAGGGTTCAACTATGACAGTGCACCAAATGTCCACTAAAAGTGCTTTTTCAACAACAAAAAGCTAAAATTGTTATTCTGGGTCTTTGCAGACTGGCCCGCAGCCGTGCAGCAGCTAGTTGTTCCCGCTGTGCTTCTCTCTCTGCAACAAACCAAGTCTCTTGAGAGTCTCACTTACCAATCTAAAAAAAGCCCTTTTAAACGACAATTGTGGCATACTTGTCCGACTGTGAACGACTATTGGACCAGAAGTACCATTCATTTACTCACCCACAATTCTAACCATAGGGACCAGGCTCTGACTTCTGACTTCAGAATATTTTCAGGAAGAGGTTGTTCAGTTACAGCTAGAATCAGGTACGATCAATATAGTGAAGTCGATTAGTGGTGAACTAGTAAATGTTCAACCTTAGTCAGTTTCCTGTCCTTTGGTCAGACATTATCTTAAAACCCCAGTGTACTTAGACTAGTCACTTATAATCTTTGTAAGCCTTTTTCATTGCTGCCTCCAATCTACAATGTTTTTTCTCAGCAATTACACGACTGTCTGTGTCATTTCCATCACTCTATTTTAAAGACTGTGACATTGGCAACAACAAGGTGCACAGACACAGTAGGGTATCGGTAATTGTGCATCAGGCAGCAATAGTTTATTGCTATAAAATAGGGAGCAAACTATTTTTACACACTGTCAAGCAGTGTTATTTTACATGATTGAAAGTCATTAAAAGACATACTAATCTAGTCTGTTTATACTTTACCCAAATCATTGGTTTGGCATTGACCTCTGTAGACCGGTGATAATCTAAAGTGTGCAATGGAATGCTCCTGAATAAAAACTCATTGACGTAAACATGTCACAGTCCCTCAGCTTTGTTCAGTTCAGCATATAAGGTGACAGTCACCTTCACGCTGCATCAGCAAACAAATAAATCACAACACAGGTGGAAGATGGTCATGGCATGTCACCCCGTGTGGCTCTAGATATTCATCCAGATTAACATACTCATGGAATAAATGGTATAGGGTAAATGATTGTCTCGCCCACGGAGGTGCCCTGTGTGTGAGGGTGAGCACAGAATAAACTGTGACTCTTTCTCTCCCCTCCTCCTACTTTTCTCCTGGTACTGAGTCACCTCGCCTCTGGGGCTTACCGCAGGAGTCTCTTCAAACGATCCTTTAGACTGAAGTGAAGAATCAAGATTAATGCACTTCCACGTCCCACCCAGGCTCTTGGGGGAAAAAGTCTTATAATTAACACCAGGGGGCTGCAGGTTGATTTGGGAGAGAGGTCAAGGGTGATGTACCTCAACCACAGAAAAAGAGCTGATAAAAGATTGTTAGAGTGTGCGGTGTAGGCTGTGGCTTTGGAACAACACTAGTGGGCTAACAGATTTCTTTTTCATTCTTGTTCTTTCTTTTTTTTTCAGGTCAATTCCATAGACCTGCTTCTGCAAATAGTTCTTCACATTTGTGTGTTTCTACATTGCAACTGTCTGCCCCTATCCTGCAGTAGAAAAGACACACGTTACCCTGACTCAATTTATCAGTCGACAGAAATAATTTTGAGAAATGCTCATTCATTTTCTTGCAGAAAGATAAATGAGAAAGTTTGGAGCATTCTGGTGTTTAAATAATTGATTAAAAGCTAGAGCTAGCAGCTTGTTAGCCTAGTTTAACACAGAGACTAGAAACAGCAAGCCTAGCTCTGTCCAGCAGTAAAACAATTCATCTACTGTATTCTCTAAAGCTCACTAATTTATATTATGTAGTGTTTTACATAAATAACTAGTTGTGGTTCTACACTGAGGCTTTATGTGCCCAGACTGTGCACACAACGTATTTTTTTGTTGTTGTAGAGATTGAAATAATATGATATTATATGTTATTCTACTAACTTTAAAATAGCTAGAAGGTTTTTCAGCCAGTTTTCTAGGTTTTATTCTAAGCCAGCTATCCAACTGCTAAAGGCCAATTCATGCTTCTGTGTCGAAGTTAAGCCGTAGGCTATGAGTAGACGTGTACCTTACGCAGAGCCCTACGTCGTACCCTGACTTGCACCTCCCCAAAAATGTAACTACACGTTGAGGCGCCGCAGACCGCAAGAGCATCGCATTTCAGGCAGACTCCCCGCCATTTTTTAAATGAGTCGAAGGAACAAACACAGAGGACGTCTTTCTTTTCATCGTTGCAGTCCTTTGAAAGAAGGTTATTGTTCTTTAAAATCTAACTGGACAACACTCAACACCAGAATTAGAAACTCTGCCGTTAAATTGCAGCGCGACTCACAAACACCTACGGCCATCTATAAATGCTCGGCATTACCCGACCGTACCATTCCGACGCATAAGCATGAATTGGACTTAACTCTACATTGGCTTCATAATTAACATACAGACATGATAGTGGTATCAATCCTCTCTTCTAGCTCAACTGTAAGAAACTTTATTGTTCTAAATGTCAAACTATTTATTTAATAATACAACTGTGGACATCAGCTGATTATTAGCCTGAGCAAAATAATTTCATTGGCCTTTTAAAAACCTTTAAATGTTTCTCAGATGCTACAACAGCAACATTGTGCGTATCAGGTGCCCTAATATAAGACTTCTCTACAACATGGATCTTTATATAAAACAGATTCTTGGCTGAACTTATATAAAAATATCAGTATTACACGACATTGGAGGGGCAGTCTGGGTCACTAGAAGTCATGTCAGGATTGTTATTATATTTTTAATAACGGAGACTGTCTCAAGGTACATCTTATCCTGATGGCGACTCCTCGCACAAAATATTGAGTAACAATTTCCCTGACTTCACAACTTATTTTTAAAGAGCGGGGATTGAGAGTGAAAAAGCGACACTTAACTATATCTGGTGGCATATTTTGTAGCATAAACCATACAATTCACTTGGAGGCTATGTATATACACCTCAATATTTGTGTCCTGCAGGACCCAGGGGATCCTCTTTCTATTTGAGGCTTTTAGAGTAATTGTTGAAATGTAAATGTTTCCATGAAAGACAATCTGTATAAAATTTTTTGAGCAGTATACGTTGCGCTTCGTAATTATCCATTCTTGCGTCATTAAATTGTCACAGTGTGTTTGATGGTGATCTTTAAGCATCACCGAGGTTAGGTGACTTTCTCATTATCCCAGATACTTCTCCAAGGTTGTTTCACTTTCTCTCACAGTCCCACGCCTGGTGTTTGTCTTTGATAGTTACTTGGCTTGTTGTTGTTTCTGTCGGTGTCAGAAAGCAGCAGGCCTGCTGCTTTTGTTCTGCTCCAGATATAAACAAAAAATATGAAAGAACAGGGAAGTTACAAAGTGGAGAGAATGAGATATGGCGCTCGCATTTCAATGTACAGTGCCTTGCATAAGTATTCACCACCTTTGGACTTTTCTACATTTTGTCATGGTATAACCACAGATTAAAATTTATTTCATCGTGAGTTTATGTAATGGACCAACACAAAATAGTGCATCATTTGGAAGTGGGGGGAAATATTACATGGATTTCACAATTATTTACAAATAAAAATCTGAAAAGTGTTGAGTGCATATGTATTCACCCCCTTTACTGTGAAACCCCTAACAAAGATCTGGTGCGACCAATTGCATTCACAAGTCACATTTGCAAGTCACATAATTAGTAAATAGGGTACACCTGTCTGCAATTTAATCTCAGTATAAATACACCTGTTCTGTGACGGACTCAGAGTTTGTTGGAGATCATTACTGAACAAACAGCATCATGAAGACCAAGGAGCTCACCAAACAGGTCAGGGATAAAGTTGTGGAGAAATATGAAGCAGGGTTAGGTTATAAAAAAATATCCAGAGCTTTGAACATCTCTCTGAGCACCATAAAATCCATCATAAGAAAATGGAAAGAATATGGCACAACCGCAAACCTACCAAGAGGAGGCCGTCCACCCAAACTGAAGAGTCGGACAAGGAGAAAATTAATCAGAGAAGCAACCAGGAGGCCCATGGTTACTCTGGAGGAGTTGCAGAGATCCACAGCTGAGGTGGGAGAATCTGTCCACAGGACAACTATTAGTCGTCTACTCCACCAATCTGGCCTTTATGGAAGAGTGGCAAGAAGAAAGCCATTGGTGAAAGGGATCCATAAAAAATCCCGTTTGGAGTTTGCCAGAAGCCATGTGGGAGACACAGCAAACATGTGGAAGAAGGTGCTCTGGTCAGATGAGACCAAAATTGAACTTTTTGGCCTCAATGCAAAACGCTATGTGTGGTGGAAACCCAACACTGCCCATCACCCTGAGCACACCATCCCAACAGTGAAACATGGTGGTGGTAGCATCATGCTGTGGGGATGCTTCTCTTCAGCAGGTACAGGGAAACTGGTCAGAATAGAGGGAAAGATGGATGGAGCCAAATACAGGGAAATCCTTGAAGAAAATCTGATGCAGTCTGCAAAAGACTTGAGACTGGGGCGGAGGTTCATCTTCCAGCAGGACAATGACCCTAAACATACAGCCAGAGCTACAAAGGAATGGTTTGGATTAAAGAATGTTAATGTCTTAAAATGGCCCAGTCAAAGCCCAGACCTCAATCCAATAGAGAATCTATGGCAAGACTTGAAGATTGCGGTTCACAGACGGTCTCCATCCAATCTGACTGAGCTTCATCTTTTTTGCCAAGAAGAATGGACAAACCTTTCCATCTCCAGATGTGCAAAGCTGGTAGAGACATACCCCAAAAGACTTGCAGCTGTAATTGCAGCGAAAGGGGGTTCTACCAAGTATTGACACAGGGGGGTGAATACTTATGCACCCAACAGATGTCAACTTTTTTGTTCTCATTATTGTTTGTGTCACAATAAAATTTATTTTGCACCTCCAAAGTACTATGCATGTTTTGTTGATCAAACGGGAAAAAGTTTATTTAAGTCTATTTGAATTCCAGTTATCAACAGTACATAATGGGAAAAAGTCCAAGGGGGATAAATACTTATGCAAGGCACTGTATATTAGGGAAGAAACGGGCTCATTGTGGATTTACACTGGTTCATTAGATTGACTCCACTGTGCCGCTGCACCTTTCACATGAACGGTACTATAGCTGTGGCAAATTAGTGTGAAATCTGGTGAACTTTCTGTAAATGCATCTGTCCATCAGCTCAGGTCTCAGGTGTTGGAGTGGTCGAGCAGCTGGGCTGCCGCGGCTGCTCTGGATTCACAGATAGAGAGAAGCCGACGATTAAACACTTGCGTTACAGTTTGCGTTTTTTTAAGAATCCCAGAAAAGTCAGGCTGGTTGTTCCTGTTATTTTCTAAGATGTTAATTATCTCTGCTGGGGATGTTCATCCGAAGTCTGGGGGCGAGTAGGGGTAGATTTAAATCAGGTAAGAAGATACATGTGTGAAAACTGTGTTTGGTACTCTTCATTTGGATGATGGATGAGTTGACAAGTTGGATTACTCTCTGTCAGGAGGCAAATAGGAGCCAGACTTCAAATACAGCACTGCTCCGTAAAACAGACATCCTCGCAGTGAGCTTTGCAATTTGCGAGGATTCCTATCATTTAGGACATGACAGACTTTATAACTCTATCAGTTTTTGCTTTGACATTTTGAAGCTGCTGGCAATGCCCTCAGGGTTTCATTGAGGATTTATCTACATCACACCAGCCTGTCATGAGTGAAATGTAATAAAAGGATGATAATGAGCGTCAATTAGGAGGAGTAGGAAGATGCTCAGTAGCAGAACTATTCTTGTATTTCTTGGGATGAAATATCAGGATAGACACAGTTAGTGCCTCGAACATGAGAAGACATCTGCTCAGTGAGTGCACGCTGACTTGTCATGTTATAGTACAGTGGAAACAGCTCCCAGTCATCACGACTGAATCGCGTAGCTTCTAAATGATAGTCCCAGAATTGGAGGGAAAGATAATAGCTGTTTTTAAGATAAGGACGATATCAGATTGAGCACTCGCGCATGCATACACACACTCTGACTCCGCTGCTCACCTCTCTCTCTCTCTCTCTCTCTCTCTCTCTCTCTCTCTCTCTCTCTCTCTCTCTCTCTCTCTCTCTCTCTCTCTCTCTCTCTCTCTCTCTCTCTCTCTCTCTCTCTCTCTCTCTCTCTCTCTCTCTCTCTCTCTCTCTCTCACACACACACACACAAAGACACACACCAACACCAACTCAGCTGACAACTTTGACCCGCTACAGTTAAATCATTGATTTATTTGAAATTATGCCACAATATCTATACTGATCATCGCCAAACAGCACATTCATTAATTAACTCAGCTCATCTCTCTATGTGATTGGACACATGTGTAAAGCGCATATGATAGAGATGCAGAGAGGAGCAGTAAATTACTGACAGAGATGGTAAAAACTGTAGAAAATATATTGTTTACGGTCCAAACATATATGAAATGACCCAAAAGGAACACTGTAAGCAGACTACTACTACTATCATTTTCAACGAAATGCATTTGTTTAGGAACTATTCTGCCCTAAGCATTTTAATCCATACAAATGGTTGATCACTATATCTGTGATAACTATATCCATTTTCCATTGTATATCTAAATCAAAAGTACAGGGATGAAAGGTCTAGACAAAAAGCTTGAGTGTTGATGGAGCAGAGAGCATGTGTTTCCACAACCACAAGGCCAGGCTTATTAGCTCCTCACTGGGTATTTACTTTGCATCGCTCACCAGGAAGGAGAAATTAAAAGATCAACGTCCTGATGGGCAAACCCACTGTATTCATTTCAGAATGCAGTAGCGTGCAGATATAGCAGACTGATTTGAATAATGTATGTAAAAACTGAATCTCAGGGCCTATAGCCAACTGTATTGCTTTTAAAAGCTTCAAGCAGGAGGGCGTCATGTGTGACATGATTAAAGTCCACCCAAGTTAATTCAATGTGTTAAATGATGCAGGGAGAGCAATTTCTTCCGCTGTGGTGGTGGGGGGGTGGTCCACAGGGGCCACGAGTGAGGAGAGGCATCAGAAGTTCAGAACGATGGGTTGCGTGTGATACAGCGAGGACGATAACTCGATGGAGAAAGAATTGAAGGTCGTTACATCCTTGGAAACACAGCTTCCAAATGACCTCCAACGAGGAGGTTATTTTCTATGTTTTCAGGCATTTTCAGGGGGAAGACAACTTGGACTGTGTGTAATTTGGTGCATATCAAAATGAAAATCCAGATGTAGTGTATTTGAATGTGGTTTTGCTGTACGGTAACAAATAGAGCTAGAAGCCTTTATCTACCACCCAAGTGTAGCAGAGATAATGGTAAATGTGCTGCATTTAAATAGTACTTTTCTAGTCTTAACAGCCGTTTAAACTGCTTTACAGTACAGGTGAGATTCAACCAA
Source organism: Pleuronectes platessa (assembly GCF_947347685.1). Lineage (NCBI taxonomy): Eukaryota > Metazoa > Chordata > Actinopteri > Pleuronectiformes > Pleuronectidae > Pleuronectes > Pleuronectes platessa. The sequence continues at coordinate 12,119,187 of NC_070626.1, forward strand.
TTCAGTCATGCATCTCATTTACACGCTGCAGGAACAGCCCTCACGAGCAATTTGGGGTTTAGTGTCTTACACGCATAGCTCTTCCTCTCTGATTCATCTTTGGAATATTTTTTCAATTAATCGACTATTAATTTAATAAAAAGATGAATGTGACAGTTCATCTTTTTCGGCTGTTTATTCATAAAGCTATTTTTTTTTTTTCTCTTACAAATATCTGCAACTAATTTCTGCTATGATTCCAGTATCATGCTGTAATAAAATATATAATTCTAGTCTTAAATTTGCCTTAATCCAATATCCCTTAACTTGATCAGTAAGTAACAAGTAACCAGATCAGTGGCTTTGGTTACTTGTATTGATGCTAAATGTGCTTGTTTTCTCCACTTGCTATCAGAAATAATAGAAATGTATCAGTGATCTTCTTGGGATCCCAGATTGTACCTGCTCTGTTTGCTTTAGATATTGGGTCAGCTGCTGGTTATTGTGACCAGCCGTGCAGTGTTTTATTATTTTTCAAAGCTAATAACCTCTCTCACGGTGAACGACCTGACATTATATGAATTGTGTTTTTGTGCCTTTTTTTTCCTCAGGAGCCGGGGCCAGACGGCGAGCAGGAGATGAGCCTGGCGGGTAATCCCAGTCCACCTATCCATCAACCTGGAGACTATTTCCAGCGTCCCCTACAGAATGTCAAAGCCGCACTGAGCAGAAGATGAGTCCATCATCTTCTTTCTAAGACTTTCCCCCGAGTTTCCATCAAAACACATAAACACATCATGTGCCATTATTTTTTATTGCCCTCCCTTTTTCCTCTGTCAATGGAGGGCCGCAGCAGTGAGTGAATGCAGCTGAGCGGGTCGTCCTCTGTGCAGTATGCAAAGGAGACGCTCTGTTTGAGAACCACAGGATGTGACAGGATCCTCTCTTGGCCGCTGACATCAGTCTGTATGGGCTTCGATGGGGCATGTGCCAGAGATCGCCTGTCTAATAGGAAGTGAGACACTTAAAGAAATGACCCTGCCTCAGTTGCCATCACTGACTCTCTGCCAGGGAGAGAGCTCGGCTCTCCCATTACTCCTGCACTTGCTAATTAGCGTCTGTCGTTGGAGTAACTTGTACCTGTCAGTGTGTGCCGCTCTCCTATATTCAGCAACTTGAAGGAATTGAAATTGAATGCCAGCTAAGCTCCAACAAACTGCAAATGGTGCATGGGATACACCCTGATTCTCTCTCTGACCTGACAGCCTTTATATGTAAGAGATAGTTTTTAATGAACACAGACTATGTCAGCTAGTTGGTGTGCAATGTTTTATCTCCTCCAGGCCGGGGACCATACAAGTTGTTTTATTGCTTCTTTTTATTTTTTGGTACTTGAGCGAGTCCCTGTGCCATATGTCCATGTATGAATGCCAAAGCATTGTGTCAGAGAGCCCAGTGCCTATTTACATTAAAGAGACTTGTTTAAACTGCCTGGTCATTGTTAATTATTGGTCCCATTGTCAGGGCAACTTTGTGCTTGTTCAAGCAAAACACGGTCGAGTTTATTACAGACATTTCTTCTCCCGCAGGACGAGCCACGCTGCTCGAATTCATCCTCCTCTTCTTTTTTTTTTTCATGAGTTGCCGAATCGACAACTCTACATAATGAGTAAAACATGAATTATGGTCAGAGTAATACAAATATTTCATTTACATGCAGATCAACACTGACAAGTTGAATTGTTCCCAGTTAGACGCGGCCCTATTTCAGGGCTAATCCCTCTCTGTTTGCAGATGCTCAGTCATCCCAAACATTTTACTTGTTTTGAATAATGGATTTTTACTGTGATTGTTTGTTGCTGTCACATGTGAAATAGCTACCTTGCATCAAGTCTGACTTGTATAAGTAGTGCAGAAATATCTCCCGAACACACACACGCACACACACATGCACAGGAACCCGCTCTCATACCGTGTCCTCTGCCTAAGCTGGATGAGACTGTTGATCAAACCCCAGGCTCTGCACAAGTGCGCGGATCTCTCTGTACAGTAGCCCTTGACCTTGCTGCGTGTCCTCATGGCCCAGACACCCGCCTGAAATTAAATTACAGATTAGTGGCTCTAGGCCCAAAGAGGGGTTTATTTGGTTGGCCCCTCTCTGAGAAGCGCTCACTCTCCCATTCAGGGACTGAAAAAAATGTCATGGGATTTAAGGAAGAAAATGCCAGTCTTCAAGACGTTTTCTTTCTTCTGACTGCGAGCGCCGGGACCAGTGGTGCCCTGAAACTGAATTGTCTGGAAAGATTCCGAAATCTTGCAGAGTAGGACGAAGGGACAGAGGAGCGGAGGAAATAGGTTTGTGAGTGCATCGAAGCAAAAAACAAAGAATGAATAAATGAATCATAGCAACGAAATAGAAAGAAATTCTGGGGAAGCGGCAGCTCACAGCTGGATGTACACCTTGTGAACGAAATGAAATTATGAATTCAATTAAAATAATTCTTACGAGACCGAGGGAGCAAATGCCAGCCCCTCATTAATTTGGAAGTCTGTCAAGCCTTTCGGAGTCCCTAATTACAAATTAGTGACTTTAGAAAAATTTCATTCGCAAGTGACCATCCATTGGAAATCAAAAAGAGGACGAAGAAAAACATTTTGTCAAGTGAAATGTGCCGGAAAAGAAAGATTACTTTGATAAATTAATAAATTAAGCATCTAATCCAGTCTTACAAAAAAGACTTATTTAGAGGGAGCCCGCTTGAGTTGGCCGAGCGAGTTATAGTTCTGCACTTAACTCGCTCCACATCCGTAATTGATCCCAGTAAATGCCACCTATCACAGACCCGGGTTCAAGAGGATAAATGCTTAAGATGCTAATGTCACGTCTTTATTTATCTATCAATATAAAACCCTTGGCAGGGTTCTAACTCGCCCCTCAGCCAAGCCTCAGACAGCGTTACACACAAACAATCATCTCACAGATTTAATAGTCTTGAACCCAAATATAATCGCACTACAAGATGAAAAAATAATGATGCATTACCCCAAAAAAGCACAGTGTGTCTTCCTTGAGGGTCCCTGGGGTGAAACTGTGAATCACACTGACTCTGTTACTTTTTAAAACAAACTCTGAGTTTTGCAGCTCCTGGTCTTATTGGAAACTTGGACCACTTTGATAAATGAAATTACTGATTGAAATGATAGATTCCTGCTCATATAAAAGTTGCTTGTCTTTTGTGATAGTGGGCACAGTCCACCCATCCATCATTTTCACCAGGTCTTTATCTTGTAAGCTCAAATCTGTGGGAAACCATGTTCAAAAACAAGTGAAATATTTGTCTGTGAATTTTGTTTTTTCCCACCTGTTTTTAGTTGATTCAGCCGCTGAGCACAGAACATGTGAGCGTCAGCCGTTTCCAGTCCTGTTCAGAGTGTCCTGTGATCACTTCCCCAGTCTACGCTCCATGAATGTACACAAACAGGTGCCAGAAGAGAGACGACTATAGTCCGTGACAAGTTTTGATCAGTCTAAACTGCCACATACACACACACACACACAAAGAGACACACTTCATCCACGGCCTTGGTATGTTGTTATTGTGAACACATCTGTTGGCTGTTTGTGACTAAAAACACAGACTGAACAAACACTCCGGCAGTCAGATCCTCACAAACAAAGCCAGGCACGAAAAAAGAAAGGAAAATCGCCACCAGCCCAGACCAATATTTAGAAGCGAGAGAGAAAACCGGCGCTCCTGTTTCTCTAAAAGCTACTCCAAACTCAGGCAAAACAACAGAGCTGTGCTCCCACTCCACTCAGCTCTCTTACCCGCGGCTCCGACTATGGTTCAAACACCACAATAAATTCAAATTAGCTGTTCTGCTGCTCTGCATTTGACTTGATTAGAACGGGAGGTCTGAGTAAAGTAGTCCTTCAAATGTGACCAGTTGTGCTCCTTAAATTTTAGCACACATTAAATGCACACTTCGCTCCAATAAATATTCCACTTTAGGATTTTTGGCATTTTGTTTAACACATATTTTCTCTGCATGTGCGCCTCTTACACAATTTCACTGCTACATGAATAATTTCCATCGCTTCCATGTAGCTTCAGTCAGACAGCAGGCAGCTGGCAGCTTTTCCTTTTCATACTTGCTCTTGTCCCACATTGTGTTCAGGATGGGACACCTGAGGTCAGTGGCTCCCGGTCCAAGTCCTGTGAAGCCCACAACTCTGCTCGTTTCATTCAAGCCGTCTAATCAGGGACTGATTCACACCAGGGAAAGCAAGTGAATGCAATTAAGTAGACGGCGGAAAAAAAAGAAAAGAAAAGCCAGCTCCAGGATTGAAGACCACTGTGTAATTGGTTTATTCATGGAAACAGGGGATGCTCTATCACAAGTTATCAAGGTGCATGTAAATAGCTTGGGCTGCGGCCAGTAGCCGGGCGCTCTGGATCTGAGCACAGTGTGTAAACACTTCCGAAGAATTTTGCTCCCCATGAGTGTCCTTGCATCATTTTTACGATCTGCTGTGTTTGTTCACCGCTTAAGGAGAAAACAGTGCCAGCATTTTACGCCGTGTTTTATTTCTCCTGAGGTGGTTCGATAATGTGTTTAGTATGCAGACGCCAGAGCAAAACATAGAACAGGCAAAGCAGCTGCGACGGCGTTCTGCAAATACGGGGACGCTGAGAGTGGGTCAGAGCCGATGGCAGCAGGACACAAACGCATGCAGGCAGGTTCAGTGAAGGGACCTGAAGTGTTGAAGTGGAGAAAACCGGGCTTACGGACACAGAGATGGACTAACAGCAGACACATGGGGAGACATTAGAACAAACAGGCGATCTGCTGAGAAGATGAAGAAACTGGGAACAAACGTGAGAGTGGGCAGCGAAGCTCAGGTGACATGGACATGGAGTCTGAGCTCATCTGGTGAGTGGACAGTGACAGGAGGCCGAAATAAACAGGACTGAAACAGGAATCAGGGGTTATCATCTAGAACTGGGAAGAAGAGAGCCTAAAGAAAAAGTATGATACTGCTAATAATCATATATATCAAACATTTTCAATCCAAAAAGACACTCTTCATACCAACACACACTTCAGTGTTTATCACAGTTTGAAACTAACTTGTAATTAACTCCTATATTAGGGCAGAAGGTAAAATATGTTAAAAAAACAAATGTTAATTCAACACTGACTTCAGGAGAAGTCGTATTGGTTGAGGTCAAAACGTTATCTTTAAATCAATATTGCCAATTTATGTATTGCAAAAAAAACCATCAAGTCAACTCTGTAGAAGGGTCATGTTTTCACACTGAAATACCAGCATTGAATCAATATTGTTCTCTAATTGTGCCAATTTCCAACTCCCCTGCCTAAATAATTAAAACTAAATAAGGATTTGGGAGCAGTTAATTTGGGGGGGATGTGGGAAACACATAGATCAGATGTAGTTTGACTAAAGTCTTTTAGAGAAACAGAAACCTCAATTACTTTTTTTGTTTACTCAGCACCTCCTTTGAAACTGATGGAAGCTTCTATTATAGCATGATGGACTGTGAGTTTATTGCATTAACAATTCATATTTGACCATATTTGAGCTCAGGCCATGACTTACTGACTTACATTTAATTTATTGGGTACACACTGTCTTCCAAAAGCAAAGTATTATATTGTGTTGACAATCTGTTATATAACTTTACATATGATCCGTGTAATTTGATTGATATTTGTTCATATGATAGTTCATATCAATGTAGGTTCAGCCGTTCACTGTTAATTAGACATTATTATACATATATGCACATTCACACCAGGCTGTTTTTACCAAGTGCCAAAGAGCTGCTTTGAGGTTAGATCAATTTCCTGGAGGGAATCGTGATGTGAAGAAGATTGAATTCATAACACTCCTCGGTGAATGGCAATCAGCCTCAGTGGGCATGAGGTGTTGGCACAAGGATTTGAAGTCGGACAATGAAGGTTTCTACTGGGAGGGAAGACATGCCACGGCACAATAAACTGCTACAAATAATTGATGTTTTAAAGAAGTAAAGGCTCAGTCCAACTTTTACGAATACCAGCTGTGAATATACACAGAATTCCTTGGAGGGATTTCTCTATCGCTGCAAGATTGAACTGTCACGTCAGACCTTTTGATATCGCTGCAGTCAAAAAACTGCTTAAAGACGACTGATATTTACAGCAGCGAGAGAATAATATTACTGGCATTGAAATGGAGGTGAGCATATTACCAGACTGTCGTGGTGAAGAGGGAGCTCAGGCTGGAGGCAAAGCTCTTGATTTACTAGTTCAAAAGTTCACTGAACATCATGAACTCTGGATAAAGGGGAAAAAAGGAGGATTGCAGTCGAGATAGCATTTCTTCACATGGTGTCCTGGCTCACTGTGAGGGACAGCGGGCGGGACTTCAGATGTCTGAGGTGACCTCAGACCTGCAGAGTCAGGGGAGGTGTTCGAGCATCTGATCACGATGCGACCTGGAGTCTTCCCTGTGGAGGTGTTTGGGGTTCGTGGGCTGACCAAGAGACCATCAGCCTGGGAAGGATCCATCATTAGGGCCTTTAAGATGTGGCTGATGTACTGCAGGTGCATGCTAACAACCTGGGACATTATATATGCTTCTCAGTTTGATCTTACTTTGGTTAATGAGTGAAATGTCAATGGAATTATTCAACATTGATGAAAACAAAAATATTTGCAGTTTTCTTTTCGTTTTCTTTAAGCCAGTGATGCTGAAAACATGTATGAAGGGTCACACGCAGCTAAATCTCATCTGTGGTGTTGTGTTGCTGCCGGATGTAAAAAATACAACAGATTTTTCACTATTAGCAAAATGTGATTCTCAAACAACCTGTCTTCTGTATATTTAAAATATTAAGTGAACAAATGGGCACAGATTACCTACTTCAAATGGTGCACAGTGCGCCTGACCTCTGCTGAAGAGGTTCTATTTGTATCTGCCTTTGTCTGTTAAATTAGCAGCAATACAGAAACACTACTGGATAGATTACTATCTAACTTAATGGAAAGATGTGGTATGGTTTTATTGGTGTGGATCCACATCAGAGGGTGGATCCAGTATTCAGTAACATGCAACACCAATTCCCCAGGGACTAATGCATGGATCTAGATGTTAGAAATTACACATATTTAGGGGACTAATATCTATGGTTGTGTAAGATTTGAGCTTGATTTAATTTAAGGGGACAGTTGGGCCTTGGTGGAAGCATGTGCTCTCATTAGTGCTATTCTAGTTTCATGCATGATACGTATTCATTTGAAACCTGATGCTGCCATTGGTCCAACATTTATAAAATGGCTAAATACCCCTTTCACTTGGAGCCTGTACAGCAGTTCACCACAATGAAAAGAACAAGGAGAGCTGGGTGCTCCCTATATGAGAGGCGGTGGTCTAGTGGCAGAAACTTGGACTATCGGCAGAGAAGGTCTCTGGTTCGTCTCTGGTTCGACTCCACGGAGAGACAACAAAAGACGAACCTGGATTGATCTGTCCAAAAATCCAAGAGTCTCCCTACCCTGTCTAGTGCCCCTGAGCAAGGCACCTTACTCCCCCAACATCTGCTCCCCGAGCGCCATACATGGTCGCTCACTGCTCTGTGTGTCCTGCACCAGATGGGTCAAAAGCAGAGATTAAATTTCCCTACCTGTGCATGTGTTTGGGACTAATAAATGCATCTTAATCATTAATCATATCAACACAATGTGCATGTACGTGCATCTCACGTTCAACCAGCAGTTTAGTGCCAAACTTCTACAAACACACTAAGAAGAAGCCGGTAAGGAAAGGTGAGTGGATTGAGGTGTATGTTTAAAATAAACATCAAAGACAGGTGGGTGCAGTAGGTCCAACAGGTAGTGGAGCTGGACCTGTTGAACCCAGAGGGGTGGGCTCCTGTAGTGGTAAACTGTATAATATATATTCCACTGTTGAAATGAGCATCCCTTGATATTACAGCTCTCATCAAAGAAGATACCTTCATATTCAAAGTCTATGAAGGTCCAACAAAACAGGAGAGGCAGTGCAGACAAAAAATAGAATCATCAAACAGAAAGCAGAATATATTTTGAGAGACTATATAGCACTACATCTTAAAGGCCAAGTTTTGATGAAGACAGAGTCAGCCATTAAGCTTGAATGAGTTGGGGACCTTCTCATGATCAATTCCCAAAGTTGTATAGCTGAACTATTCCGTCACCAAATCTTGATGGATACAACCAAACTCAATTCCTGAGTGTGTTCTGACACCTTAAAACCTCTCATTGAAATTTAATACAACAATACACAACTGTGTTGGTTCAGTTTACACTCTTCATCCATTTCTGCATGTTTGGTTTTCAATGAAGTAGAAGCATTTTCTTGTTATGTCATTAAACTTTAATCTCAACTTGTCTTTGCTCTCATCATGTCGGCACATGCGGTAACATTAGTTCAGGTCGATATCTCCCATCCCAGGTTCATTTATTAACTTTGTCAATGTGTATTACAGGGAGCAAATCTGTGGAGGGTGTGCAGAGCCACACAGAAGGATACCCCAGAGCAGCAGTGAAAATCAAAGGCTTCTCAGCAGCATCACTTCAGCACGTCCCAATGTGTCTGCTACTGTAAAATACCATTTAACATTTGGATCAGTTCTCTTCCACACAGTGGCTGCATAGATTGTTTTTCAGTGCATGAGTTGTTTGTTGTGGCCATGCAAATAATGACTGTGCTCTCTCAGCAGCAAAGGCATGACATTGTTCCACCACTTTGACTCAGGAGACGGGGGTTTGTGTTCCAAGTAAATAAGAATTAATTTGTTTGAACCATGAAGGTGGTTGCTTTATTACTTTAGCTTTAGTTGCCTAAACTTGAGCAAACCTTAAGAGGTCACAGACCAGAAAGGACACTGTATGGGCCCATTCACAGATCTATGCAGGCGTTCACTAATGTGTCCTCACATATACAATACAATAGAAAGCAGCTTGGGATGTAGTATTGTGATCGAACCCAACAGAGCCTGAGCCAAAATGATCGGAGCCCAACTCGAAGCAGACAGGCATTATGTTTTTTGTGTTTTAACCCAATGTGAGCTTCATATTTTCCCAAATTACAGGAACGTCCAGGATAACAAAATCCAGTAGACAGCCCAGACAATGTGACCGAACCAGATACGTTACACATATATATTGTGAATACACATTTGATTCCTCCACGCATTCACAAATTTCAGCACACATTTACAAATCTGTTTCCACAGACTGATTAAGATACAGTTAAACATTTTTTCACATACACACACAAATCACATTGCCTCAATATTAGACCCATAACACTGACATTGAAGGACTTTTGTAGATATGAGAACTTTTTGAATTATAAAGTCGACAACTGAGCATCATCAAAATGTATCTTTCATATACTGTCACATATTTTTGGCATCTGGAAACCCCGCAGCAGTCGAGCTCAGCCTCTGTTGACTCTGATGTTACTCAAATTCAGGCAATATGTATGTTATTATATAAAGTGGTGCAGTGTTTACCACCGTTGTCTCACAGCAAGAAAGTTCCTTGTTGATTCTTTCTGTGTGTTTCTGTTGTTCTTCACTCCAGCTTCCCCCTACAGTCTAAAGACATCACAGGCTGGGGGGTTAAGTTAGATTGAGATTCTTAATTTGAATGTGAGAGTGAATCACATTGACAGCCCCCCCATCAATCCATTATCTGGTGTAGATAATGAGTTGATATATGGATGGATATTATAATATATTATAACTTAATTGACATTATTTCCTGTTTTGGAAGCTGAAGCTGCTGTTCTATTTTAGACTTCATAAACAACATGTGACTGAATATTATTCATCTGCAGATAACATAACAAATATTTAATATTCCTGCAATAACATGTTCATTATTATTATAATTATTTGATATTTATATTTGGTGGTTCTCACAATGCCGGCCCCACTCCTCCACTTGATGTGCTGCATAATGAATATAATATCTTTTCTCTCCTTCATGTTCATATAGAGTAATATTGAATAACCACAAGATATGGAGTTTATTTGTTTCCCTAAGTTTTTACATTTCATAGATAATGATCAATAAGGATAGATAAATAACGACAGCCCTGTTTGGCCGATGAAAACTGCAGCTTTTGTTCGATTTGATTTGTTTCCCAAATCCCATTTAGAATCTCATTATCTTTAATCAGGATGAAGTGATATCATGTTGGATTCCGTTCGCTTCTCCAAACAACTTCTTCAAAGGTGCTGGAGTAAATCGCTGGCCCAAAGTCGGGAAAACAAAAGTCAGAGGCTTATTTTAGCAACTGAAACGTGTGCTTTGTCAGACTCATTCAGTTGTGCTTGGCTAGGCTGTCCCTAATTAAAGTGTTCTGCTCTACAGAGTCCCAGGCTGGTCCTGAGCATGCAGAAGCTGTCTTATTCTTTCAATCCATCACATCTACTGTAATTACTTTTGTTTACAGTGGAGGAAACAGCAGCTGTCTGATTAGAAGTTATTGAGGAGATAACTCATAGGTAATTTGGAAATGGCGCTCTGCTGCTCTCCTGGATGCAGATGAATCATTTCCTGTGTGAAGTGCGGGGACGATGTTGAGACACTCATGGAGAGCGACCCAGACAAATTACCACGGGGCTGTCAAATCTCCAAACCATCTTCCTCTAAAGCCGTGCGTTGTTGTTGTCTTCAGATGAAGATGATGGTTTCTCTTTGTCCTCAGGCGGAAATAAAAAAAAGTTTGCGAAACAGTGTAATTAGTTGCGCCTGTTCATTTTATTTTACTGTCATAAAGCTCAGACATATTTTAGTTATTATATCATTTTGTGGGGTAATCTAACGGTCTCATTTTATGATTTTAGTGATGGATGATAATAACAAACTATAAATTGTGGGCTAAATGCACATCAGCAAACTGGGAACCAACAGAAGCACAGAGTCACATTCGGTCCCCAGTGTTATATTATACAGTATTTACCAGAAGCAACATAAGACTCACGACACAGGATTATTGCCAGAAAAACATACGTTTGAGTAAAATCTATTCTGAGGTGTTTATTAGTCCTATTGAAATTGGATGTGTGATATAAAAATGGCAAATCGATACTGCAATATCCACTTCCAATATGTGAAATGGATGCTGCAGCAGCAGTATGATACTGAACTTGTTTAAGACCCACTGCAGATATAGAAAAGAGTGAAGATATTACAGGCAGAGTTACCAGCCTTTCTTGTTACCGACATTTTGGTGTTTATCGTGTACAATGAATGAGCAAAAACATCAGCTACAAAAATAGTTAACAGATCGTTATTTTAAATCACATTACACAGTTAGTAGCCTACAAGACTATGCTGTTATGCTACTATAATACAACACTTGTATTTTGATAACTTTCAATGTTATCACTGTATTCCATATTTATTTATTTGTAGAATTTAATTCATCCATAGTTCCTTTAACTAATCTCTCTGAAAGTCAAAATTTGCTGCTTGGATATTTGGTCTGAGGTGCAGTCAGAAAGCTTGTAAGCTAGTCCCTGAGGGGCCTTACAATTTCAGTTTGAGGTTGAGAACAAAAATATTTGTCAAAGCTTTTTTTTTAAATAGAATACAAGCTGAAACCAGGTTTACTAATTCTGACATATTAGCACCTATATTTGGAATACCTAACGTCTTACAAGATAGCAAAATTAGCATTTCCTTGGATCCATTTAGTCTCCAATTTATTGTTCAGTACGAATTTGTAATAACTTCTGGTTTGGTAGACTGTTGAATGTTAACTGTCTGTGTTGTGGTGAAGAGGAAGTACCTAGAAGAACATAGTTTTGCAATTGTTTGCTATGAAAACGTTGCTGCAGGAAACTGAGTAGACGAAAGTGTAAATTGCGGCTAAAGGAGCTGTGAGGTTGTTTTGATGTTTTCAATGTTTTAAACATTGATTAAAACAAAACCAAAGATGGCGCTGGATGCAGACGGAGAAACCCGATCTTTGTGGCTGTCTCCTGTTGTCCTTGAGAACTGAGTGGGTTCAGTCAATTAATGGTTGTAATTGGACTGTTTGGAATATCGGTGCAGCTAACGCTACTTTGACAGTGATTTAGTTTGACATGTTAATCAATCATCAACATAGCCAGAGCACACACTAATATGTTAACAAGGGATATAAATAGCATTTATATTGTGTGCGGACAAAGGTGAGACACACAAGGCATTGTGTGTGATCCAAATATATTTGCACTTTGATTATCGGTTCATTTTGATCCATTATCTTTAGCCTTTGTGTCAGGAGGGTTGTCCTCAGTGACGGAGCCTGAAAATATGTTGAAATGTCAAAAAATAAACACTGCATCTGATAAACTATTGTGTTGTGCACATGCCTTGTATAGATGACTACCTTCAGCAGTTTGTACTGCCTCACTTGCTTGTGTCATTAATCTGTTATTCAGTGCTTCTTCATGTGTAAATATTACCGCTCAAAATCGGTTTCGATGAACTCATTGTTTATACAGCCGATCCCCTCCCTCGCCAAACTGTTAGATTAATTACTCTGCTTTAATGGGCCCTACTACTGGGTACGAGTAATTAAAAGATAATGATTGGTCCCTTTGAATGTTACAAATAAAGATGCAGGAATTAATTTGTGTTATTCAGGTTATTCAATAAAAGATTAGGACCTGTGTGGGGGCGGGGGTGTTGGGGCCACTTGCTATTTTCTGCCAAATTATTCATGCTTGTGTTTCTGCTCTCAGAAATCCATATCAGATCAACTTTGGATTATCGCACTGGATAAGAATAATGAATAAATGCAGCTGGTCATTGAAATTCATCTTCATGACCCCCTCCTCTAGCTGGAGAAAAATAAAACTCAGGTCATTTAACTTTTATTGGATGTTGACAGCTGTATTTGCTGATGTAAACAATCCAGTCCTTCTGCGAGTGGGACTGCTGAAACTATTTATGACCCCCCCTTGTATGCCTTTAACTACTGACCTGCTGCAGAATTGCAGTAAAACTTCCATCAAAAAATAGCAGTGAAGAGACAGTCATGGTGTGTTTGCTTCTTATTTGATTAATTCCTGATGAATGAATGCTGCTCAGCCACAGTAGCCACTGCAATGCTGGATACAAATATTAAAATTAGGCCAGCTTTATGGATAACACGTGTGAAATGCAAACAAACAAAACACACGCAAAAGGAACATGCAAAAACTTCCTTATCAATTTGGCAATGTACATATGGCAAATAGAAAACACCCTGCAAATACTCACAACCAGATACTAACAACACAACCAAATACTTACAAAACAATAAAAGGCTCACTACACAACCATATACTAACAATATTACCAAACCCTAGAACACAACCAGATACTTGCATGATCAAATACTCACTAAACAACCAAATCCCACACAACGACCAAATACTCACACCACGACCAAATACTCAGAACACAACCGAATAAATATTCACAACACAACCGAACACACACAGCGAGTTCACTACACAACCAGCTCCTCACAGGACAACCCATACTCAGAATAAAAGTGTTTCCAGGGAACATGGCCTTGAGTCAGATGACTTAAACTGGCGGGTTAATAATGAGCATTAGGCTAACGCGAGGATAACAACTTACATCTGCATACACATGCACACAATCCTTCTACAGGTTGGTTTAAACAACAGATTACACTCTTCAACCCTATTACATATTCAACTCGTCATACTTCATACTGCTTCACGTCTTCATGCATCAAACTAGCGTGACATGGCACTAACCTAGCATATAGCATATGAGCAAAACAAACAAGAAGAGAGGAAACACATGGGATGAAGGCTGTGATGTCAGCTTCAAGATGAGGCCTCCGACAGTTTCCACTGAGCCACTGCAGTGCACACGCCTCACTACATTCATTGTGAATAACTTCCGAGAGCTGCTACAAGCCTTCTCCTGTCATTTACAATCATCATGGTTAACTTATAGATCAAGCAGTCGGCAGAGCTGGGGTGATGCAGTTTGTGGTTTGCCCTCCAGTCGACCTATTGACTGTCACTACTCCCGCCGCAACACCGGTTGTTTTCCCAGTCTCTCTCTCTCTCTCTCTCTCTCTCTCTCTCTCCTCACCCACTTGTCGTCAGCTTGTTCTGCCAACCCCGACTGGTATAGTCCCACTCTTGGCCGCTCGTGTATCTTGTGTGCTTGAGTAATTTCCCATGTTTCCCCATGCCTGTTCCCTCCTGTGTTCTTCTGTGTTTCAGATCCCCTCCACCCCCTTCCCTTGTCTCCTCGTTCGGCCACGCCGGTCCAGCCCGCCAGCCGGCTTCTGTGCTCATCTGCCTGCCAGCCCTCTGCCTTAGCCCGGCTCGCATCTCCACCACCATAACCAAACCTCTTTATCTGACATACACCCACTTTACCCTAACACCTTGTTTACGGTCCCTGAGATCAAGTCCAAAAACAAACGGACCTGGACGTTTACTCCTAATTTGACATGCTGGTTTACGATATTAGATTTTGTGCATCAGGTGGTGCAGCCACGAAAGGGAATTACATTTGATTGTCATCATCAATACTGCACATGTGATGCTCAATATTTTCAAATGTCATGGGCATGGAATGTGGGTTTTTTTGGATACAAAAATGAATTCATTACTTGCACTTGCTGACGACAGCCAACCACTGACCAGATGGCCAGATATGGCTTTTGTGATCAGGGCAGGATATGTGACCCAGAGAAAAGAGAGGGAAGGATTGGTCACTCACATCTGAATGGGCTGGATCTACCATCAGGAGTCCCAGAGAGCAACATGTTACAGAGACTCATGAACATGACATGCATTTAACAACTGGCAATTCAATTCAAATGCTACGTGGAAACGCAGCACTCAGAGACGCTGGCAGTTGGAGCCCAGCAGGAGCCGAGGCATGAGGCGATGGAAAGCCCGACTGCGTTCAATCCTTCCCACTGTTTGTCATCACTGGACACACTGGGGGCCTGACAGAACTGTTGCTCAGCCATATGACAGCCTCCTACTCTGTGATGTAGAACTGTGCTCATGAATCGTTCCTCCGACAGATCCAGCCAAATAGTATTAATATTTATTTAAACTTCCACAGTAATGTTGTCCTTACAGCTAAATGCTAGGAGGAAGTCAAAGGCAATATTTTAATGAGCCTACTGACATTAAAGAGAACTTCTATCCTTGAATACTTTTTCAGGATTATATCATCAGTCTGTGGTGACCCTTGCTTTCTATAAGTTCAGTATACAACTTCTTTCCCCCACGTTTTGTGGTAAACCATTCAGTTGTTTTTTTTACAAGCTAACTAGCTAACTAACTAACTAGCGAACTCACTAATGGTGGAGACCATAAAGAAACTGATATTTTCTGTGGCCAATCAGAGGACTGGACTGTTGTGACCAATCATAGGGCAGTGTCAATTGTCCTTCGACCCTTATGCAAATGAGATGTGCGGGTGTCCCAGGAGCCCAGGCAGTGTCAGAGCGTAAACATGCACGTGCGTGGCAGTGAACAGCTGACCGTGTGACAGGTTTGTGTTGGACTCAGCGGACTGACACGTGCTCGTGAGGGTCTGAAGTGGTAACTAGACAGAACTAGTTGTAGTTAGCAGCAGCAGCAGCTCGGTTAGCAGCTACCCAGGCTTGGACACATGCTGGAGGTTAGCCTGTATTAGTGGAGGAAACGGCCGAGGATCAAACTTGTCTGTGGATAAGTTCACCTGGAGGAAGACAAGGACTCTTTTCTCTGAGAACAGGTCCTCAGGTGAGTTCCACTGCGGACTGACACCGTCCGATAATGGAATCCCATGGATCTATGGTTGTAACATCAGAAGTGTGTGTGTGGCCGCACATAACAGTATATTCCCAGAATCTATAGTTTAAAAGAAAGCGTCAACCTCACATTTTTCGGACATATTAAATGTAACTAGCTACATGACTACATACAATATATTTTATATTCATCGTTTATGTTCATTTATTCACTAAATGTTATGATATTAACTCAACAAATACACTGTTGTCATTTGATTACCTTATTTAATTTCTTTATCTCTCAGGACAGGAATACTTCAGGAGTGAGATCAGCGTCAGATTTGTGCCTTGAGACTTATCCAGTGGGTTGTTTTTATCAGATCTTTCTCTGGATGTTGTGCTTCAGAAAGTGATGGATCTACTGACACTGTTGTATAGAGACTCTTTTTATTTGGGAATACAATACTATCATTTTCTAAGGATGCTATTTTTCAGCCTAATGGAAAGTAGATTACTCTAACAAAGAGGTAGCACTTTATTATTCTACTTTTAATTTGAAAATATCGATGTAATGAAAATATTGTAGCAGAAGATTTTGCAGTAGCGGTTTAAAGAAAGTTCTGAATTACGAACTGGAGGAACAGTTAATTAGATTGTCCATAAATTTCAAAACCAGCTTTCAACTTTTTCCAAATCAACATCTTGAGGTAATTATTAACACGTTTCCGAGAGCAAACGCTGAGATGGTGGCAAGACAGAGTGTGTTGATAATTGCATAGTGGAAAATGGACAGAGCACATTGCAGGAGGTGCTGGACCCAATGGGCCATGATAATTAACCCAAAAATCTTAATGGCACTGGGCAAAATTATCCTCTGGCTCACATATAGATATTTAATGTTTCATTTCAATAATGATGGCAATGCAAAATGCCAAACCACTAACTGTCAAACTTTTGCTGCTGTTGTCTTGTAATTAGAGGAAACTCTAACGCTCTTAACAATTTCCCAGTGCAGCCTGTGCCAGCGTTCAGCCCTTTCATGAGGAAGTGGAGACAAGGAGGGGAGTTGTGTGTGGAATAGAGCAGGGCTGCACATTGAGGACTTTACAATTAAGTCAGCCCTTGGCATCCACTGTGTGTGAATGTTTATCCTTTTGACAATTAAAGAGTAACAAGTCACAGCTGTCATCCGCAAGTGAGCCAAAGTTTGTGTTTCGTCCCCCGAAGAAAGAAAACACTTTTATGTAGCATGAACGATGTATTTCCAAAAATCCCCACACAGTCTGGATTTCTCTTCCAGTGGTGGCCAGATGGACGAATGAGTGGGCAGCTTGTAGAAATGACAAAGTGAACCATAGCGGCCTTACACAAACACATTAGTCAAGTTATTCTGACCACCTCGCCTCTGTGTAAGCTTGCTCTACACAGCTGAGAAATCCCACTTCAATTTCCTTCCTGGCTGCTTTAACCCACATAGACACCAGAGGGAGCGGTGATCAATACACTGTACTTGGCCAACATTATCAAGACTTATATCCCCTTCAGCTCAGGCCCCATTAAATCAGGGGACCCCATTCTTCCCGCCCGGTGTCTCACTGAGACTCTAGAATCACATTAAGGTCTGATTTACGTGTCTTTAATGACAGGCCACCGTTAATTAGCTGATGGTGCAGAAATGCAGCTTCTTCCAAGGACGACGACGGCGGCGGCGACCATCTAGGGCTCAGGAGAATGTTTGCTTCCGGCCACTCTGAATCTATCAAGCTGCGCTCACATTGCAGAGGCAGCTTCCTCTTTCGGCTGCGGCCATACCTCATATGTTGAGAGATGCCAGAGGCAATAATGAATCGTCGCTGAGATACCGGCTTCACTTCCAGGGTATCAGCTTCCTGAGGGTTTTGGTCGGCGGGCCCCGTCTCTAACTTCCCTTACTTGAAAGTACTCGCTGTCAAACTGTGGACTCCGATGACATCTTCCTCTCTTGTTTTGTTCACAATCCATTGGTTCCAGCCTGAGAGGCTCTCCATATCATTAGCAAAAAAATAATTTGGTTGGTTTAATGGAGTGACTTAGACTAACAAGTTGTTGCAACAAGAGTACCCTGAAGTGACTTGAGATGTATTACCACAGTAGTAGCAGCTGCTCATTAGCTCCTTGCAGTGTTATTGCAGTTAGGCTCATGAGAAACCTGCATAATATCCATGCACGGCTGTAAAAGAGAGACGGCTGATAAATTGCATAATAACCAGATTAGCAATATGTCATGCTAAGCCGCTGGCAAATGGCAGGGGAATTGGGAAGATTCTAGCCTCCCTGTGAGATGAGAACGATATAAATAGAAAACCTTGAAGCACAATTTGTCAAGTTACATGAGCAGAAATGCGTCCCCCCCTTTGCACCCCACCCCAAATATGTAACGGTCCTTTGAAGCATATTTCATCAAGTCATTATGGAGAGGGTGATGCGTTTGTGAAAGCACTGACGAATATCGGGTGTAAAGGTCACGTTCATTTGAAAAACTCCGCCTTGTGATCTTTATTTCATAGTGTGTGACAGCAAACTTGCAGCAAAGGCATTACAATTTTTAATGTGACAAAACCCTGGCTATCGCAGAGTGTTCTTTTGAATTATGAGGGGATTTTTATGTCGGTATGTTTAAAATTATCATATTTTCAAAGCGAGGAGTGGAGTTGGATTTTTGCACTTGTCTGCTGAACATTTTGGTCCCTGATAAAGTTGCCACAGTCTTAAAATGTGATAAAAACTTAAATTATTTTTCTATTGTAATGAAACCTGGTTGTTTTGGTTGAAATCTAAACAAGAAACTGTACATGAACAGGGGATCATTTATTATTAATAACCTAATACCTTGTTACACAAAGTGATGTGGCAGTGACTTCAAGAAGAAGCACAGAAAGAGCATTTAGCCTTTGGCAGTTTGCTGAAGGAAATATAAACAATCAATCTTAATTTATTCACATTACAATATGTTATGGTAGAGGCATGTAAATCTCCGTGACAAGTCACACACATCTTTCTTCAGTAAGCTCCCCTGAATAAGAGCCATTGTGAAAAAGGACATACTTTTAGATGCTTTTGAAGCCTCTTGAGCATTTTGATCCAAATTGAGACGTGTTTTATTCATGGAGCTGACACATTATCCTGGACGCTCACTTTGCTTCTTGTTAATTCTCTGCTACTGATTAACAGTTGCTGATTTGCTCAGGTATATTCAAATGAAGTTGGTGTGTTACTGTGGGGAAGAGAAAATGTAATTAACTTGTATTCTATTGAAATATCCCTGACAGCAAACAAATAACAGTGCCACCATTAAACGAGGTGTGCAGGGGAAGACAACACTATTGGGTCTGACTATCAAACCAAGGAAAGGATGGAGAGTAGCTGCTTGGGAAAAATAAATATACAGACCAATTTGATGTTGTTGAGCTTATGTCTAAGGTATCAACAACCTTCCTTTATTTTAAGCTATAGTGGCTTGGCTGTAATTTATACCTTGTCCTCTATCTGTCGTTGTTGATCCACCACTTTTATCCAAACTGAAATATCTAACAGAACAGATAAAGACAACAATTTATGTAGAAGGTATTGGTGCCTGGCAGAGGAAAACTTACTGACTCTGATGATCCCCAAACTTTTCCCCTAACACAGGGGTTCTCAAACTTTTGCAAGCTGTGCCCCCCCAAAGCTGGTTAGGGGTGGTTTGTGAGCAGCTTGCACACGAATAATGAATAAGGCTGTACTATGCAATGGTTCCTAACAAAACGAACAGTACACAATGTAGACAGGGACAGCACAGAATAGTATTCAAGTGCTGGTGTTTTATCTGTTGCAACACGGTGGATGATTGAAGATGTAAAGGTAGGTGTTAAGGAGAAAAGGGCTAGCTGCAGTTGGAAGAAGTTAGCTAGCTAGAAGGCTAGCTCTTGGGGCTATGAGCTTTCTAAAAAAGACTGTGGAGCAAATTACTCCTTAGATTAGACTACGAATAGGCCTACTGCAAGTGCAGGAAGGTAGTACTAGGGAAGGAGTGAGTCTTTAAAAATACCTTGCCTGCACTTTTATACTCGGAAGAGTACGTGCAACTTGCGTTCAAATGATAACACTCCTCGTTTGATTGGTGGATCAGGAACGAAACAGTATTTGATTTGTTTGTGTCAGTCCAGCCCCTTGCATTTCGCCACTGAGGGAGCTTTCACTAACCAGTGACAGGTCGTCTGTCTTTTTCTTTTTTTCCTTCTTTTTTTGTGTGTGACATTGTGACAGAGAGTGTCCTCTCCCCCACCCAGAGGGGCGCGCCCCCCACTTTGAGAACTACTGCCCTAACACCACCGGCAGTTTCACTTTTGTTGTGTTTTTAGTTACACATCTCGACAACTCTTAGATGGACTGCCTTGAAATTTGGGACACATCCACGGTGCCCTGCAGAAGAATCTAATGACTCTGGTGAAGTGCCAACCTTTCCTGTGGTGCCCTCAGCAGGTCAAATATGTCACATATCAACATGTTGGATGGATTGGCACAACAATTTGTTCCAACATTCATGGTTCGCAGACGGTGACATTTGTGGTTGAAATTTAGAATTCATGTCGCCTTTGCTCCCAGATTGTGGTTATGTCACAGTTCCAGCTGCTGACCACACAGATTACACACGCATCTAAACTTTAAATATTTTAGTTGACCATGACATCATTTTGTTATCGATTGATTCCCCTCTTTACCTTCTCTACTGGGTCGTGGATGTCGTGTGGTTTGCTGCAGTGTCTCTGATCTCTACAGGGCAACAAATGAAAACCGTGTGTGTTCCAGTGACGTTGCGAACAAGCCGAGCCATGAATTTAGAACAAGATATTGGCTAGAGGGGAGCTGTTTGGAAAGTAATTACATCAAAGGCTGTTGTGGGAATATTTGCCACACAAAAATTGCCGCTGATGATATGCGGGGCCCCACAAGGCAGTAATTAGGAACTCCTGCCTTATGGCCAGTGTATTGTGGCTCTCTCTCATGCTAAACAATTCTTCTTACATTTATGAACCTGTCAACTTATAGGAGCTGCACTGAGAGCAGAAATCTGTCCGTGTGGACCACATGTCACTTACTGATGCCCTGGAACATAAGTTGTGTGCTGTGTCTTTTAATCATGATATCATTTTGTGTGAACGTTTTAATGGACTGCCTGCCCACAACATTTACCTAGTCAAGTGATGTGGTCAGGTGAAATGAGTAATGTCACTGCATCCTAGTCTCCTATGACTGTTTACATCTGCACTGGTATTCCAGTTATTAGGCCGTGTTTACATGGGACATTGAGAAATTGCGTTATTCACGTCCCCGTATTCTTGATAAATACATGTATCCTGGTTTCAGATAAAAGTGCTGTGTGCCGCTGCACCTGTGACGTTTAATACAACCATTGTTGCAACAATATGTCCTAGCGGCAATTTTGATTCCTTCATGGTGGCTATTGAAAATGATGCCGCTTTGGCTTATACAGTGCCTTGCATAAGTATTCACCCCCCTTGGACTTTTTCCCATTATGTACTGTTACTAACTGGAATTCAAATAGACTTAAATAAACTTTTTCCCGTTTGATCAACAAAACATGTATAGTACTTTGGAGGTGCAAAATACATTTTATTGTGACACAAACAATAATGAGAACAAAAAAGTTGACATCTGTTGGGTGCATAAGTATTCACCCCCCTGTGTCAATACTTGGTAGAACCCCCTTTCGCTGCAATTACAGCTGCAAGTCTTTTGGGGTATGTCTCTACCAGCTTTGCACATCTAGAGATGGAAAGGTTTGTCCATTCTTCTTGGCAAAAAAGATGAAGCTCAGTCAGATTGGATGGAGACCGTCTGTGAACCGCAATCTTCAAGTCTTGCCATAGATTCTCTATTGGATTGAGGTCTGGGCTTTGACTGGGCCATTTTAAGACATTAACATTCTTTAATCCAAACCATTCCTTTGTAGCTCTGGCTGTATGTTTAGGGTCATTGTCCTGCTGGAAGATGAACCTCCGCCCCAGTCTCAAGTCTTTTGCAGACTGCATCAGATTTTCTTCAAGGATTTCCCTGTATTTGGCTCCATCCATCTTTCCCTCTATTCTGACCAGTTTCCCTGTACCTGCTGAAGAGAAGCATCCCCACAGCATGATGCTACCACCACCATGTTTCACTGTTGGGATGGTGTGCTCAGGGTGATGGGCAGTGTTGGGTTTTCGCCACACATAGCGTTTTGCATTGAGGCCAAAAAGTTCAATTTTGGTCTCATCTGACCAGAGCACCTTCTTCCACATGTTTGCTGTGTCTCCCACATGGCTTCTGGCAAACTCCAAACGGGATTTTTTATGGATCCCTTTCAACAATGGCTTTCTTCTTGCCACTCTTCCATAAAGGCCAGATTTGTGGAGTAGACGACTAATAGTTGTCCTGTGGACAGATTCTCCCACCTCAGCTGTGGATCTCTGCAACTCCTCCAGAGTAACCATGGGCCTCCTGGTTGCTTCTCTGATTAATTTTCTCCTTGTCCGACTCTTCAGTTTGGGTGGACGGCCTCCTCTTGGTAGGTTTGCGGTTGTGCCATATTCTTTCCATTTTCTTATGATGGATTTTATGGTGCTCAGAGAGATGTTCAAAGCTCTGGATATTTTTTTATAACCTAACCCTGCTTCATATTTCTCCACAACTTTATCCCTGACCTGTTTGGTGAGCTCCTTGGTCTTCATGATGCTGTTTGTTCAGTAATGATCTCCAACAAACTCTGAGTCCGTCACAGAACAGGTGTATTTATACTGAGATTAAATTGCAGACAGGTGGACCCTATTTACTAATTATGTGACTTGCAGATGTGACTTGTGAATGCAATTGGTCGCACCAGATCTTTGTTAGGGGTTTCACAGTAAAGGGGGTGAATACATATGCACTCAACACTTTTCAGATTTTTATTTGTAAATAATTGTGAAATCCATGTAATATTTCCCCCCACTTCCAAATGATGCACTATTTTGTGTTTGTCCATTACATAAACTCACGATGAAATACATTTTAATCTGTGGTTATACCATGACAAAATGTAGAAAAGTCCAAAGGGGGTGAATACTTATGCAAGGCACTGTACGTGCTTAGCTTTATTAAATGCCAACATCGCGTTCAGGCATCGTGGATTTGGCTTATCCACGTTATTGCCAGGACTGTGAGATGAGAGCGACAGTAAATATCAACGTGTCCTCCACTTTTGCCGCCGCCGCCGCACCGAACCAGCGAGCAGTGATGAAGAAACGCAGCCGTGACTGGTGGGATCTGGTCGTCATGAGGGAGTCATTGCGGACGCTAATTAAGATATTATTTTCAAATGAACAGGGCATCTTTTACGTATTTTTCAAATTTGTTTTATGGGTTGAATACTTAGGGGGGTGGAAATGAGAATTCAGTGCATAATAATTGTCTAGTTAGAAAAGCAGGCATAAATTCTAGCATCACCATTTCCACCAGCCTCTGTTTGCCCACACAAATCATTCATACTGTGATGTTATGAGACAGCACACAGTTGGCAGTGAGTCACGACAAATCAGGGAACTTAGACAAGCGTTTCTTTCAGTTAGTGACAAGTTTGATTTTATTCCACAACAGAAAACTCAAATTGAAAACTGCCAAACATTAGCTGTTGCATCACTTTGCAATCCCAGTGCTCCAGTGTGGTCTTCAATAATAATCTCCTTTCTCCTTGAAGGAAATGGTTATTGTTTCGGAGTGACAAAGTCCCGAAGCACAAATTATGTGTCTAGCAGCCAGTATATATATATATATGAGCGGCACCCTTAATATGCTACATGAGGAGATCATGACCTTGTTTGATTTGTGAAATCAAAAATCTTGTCGCGACAATTCCATCAGTAGTAATGAGGCAGTGAAATCTGTGCATGTGGCTAAAAGAACTAACTTGTACTACATTATTTATGTATGTTTTATTTAACACCATAGCTGTAAGTGCTGCATGAAGAGGAATACGGTCTGCTCAGGGCATAAGTTACGACTTCATAAACTGACAGGCCTCCGTAATAATCCCATTTGTACAACATAAAATATGATTTTCATTATACAGAGAAAATGGTTTGTAGTTGTGCTTGTTAGGAGGAAAAAGTGTAGTGAGATCTTTCAGGGGCTCAGTGTGCATCGATCCCTGTATAATCTGAGTGTGGATGATTCCACTGTATAAACTTGGAATCTGTGTGTGGCATAGCCAAACAGTTAGCTGAGCGGGAAAACCCCATGAGGTCATGCACTTATTCTGCCAGTACTTGGATGGGTTGGAAAATTAAATTGTCGGCCCTGTCTCTGTGAGTTGTGATTTGCGACTCGGGGGGGAAAAGAGAACATCCCTTAAATTAGAGAGCAGATGCAGTGCAGATATTACTTGTGCTCTGACTGGTTGAAAAGAGTGACCTCTAATACAACTCCCAGGAAGTTGATGATGTCTCTGGCTGCAGCAGCTTTGTTTGAAACTTTCTTAAACTGTCAACGCCTGAAGCAGCAGCCATATTTGTGGGAATATCTAGTGGGGTGTTACAGATGAGCATCCGAGGAAATGCGTAATTTCTTTTTGTGATCATACAATATTGGTCAGGACAGTGAAAGTGTTGTACTTAGCCAAACTGAATGTTTTCAAACAGAAAACGTAAAATAAATATTCTTTCTGGACATTTAATTTAGTATTAACTATTCAGCACTTTTGTTTGCATCAGCTGTATATTGTATTTTTTGTTGTATATTTTAATTGCTCTGTAGAATAATTGACTGTGTCGTGTCTTCAGATTGTAGAGCTACAGTTTTATATTTTTTTAGCACTTTACAACATGAGGGTTCCATTCATCCCAATATTCCATCTGTATGCACATGGTCTCATTATGTCTTTCTATGATCCAGTGGCAGCAGGTTGTAATAAGATGATGGTTTACTGAGTGGGCACACCAGCATATGGGTACATGTCATATCTAAAGAAGCTGAGGATCCAATTATGCAATTTTGTAATTAAAGAAAGCAAGGAAGTGTATTTAACATGCTTAATTCTTAGCTCTTCAAGTGTATCCATACACAGCTAAACAGTAGGTGGATAATCTTGTATTGTTGTGGCATCATGGTGTGATCAATTATATTCGGTATTTTGTTCCATTGTCTTTAGCATAAAGCTTGATTTAGCATAACTCTACCACACTTGTTTACCATCATATTTGTTTAAACGAACCAAATGATAAAACAAAAAGGTTCCGATGGTAAATGCAATGTCCAAGGAAACACTCGGACCTTTAGTACAGACGATGTGATTGTCAGAGACGATAAAAGTTAAAATTACACAGATTTCCATTCTCTGGGTATTTCCTTTGTTTTGAAACAGAAATAATTAAATATTAAATAAGAAGCTTAGTGTGGCTCGTTTTGGAAATTATTTAGAATTTCACAGTTGGTGAAATCTTTGTTTTCCTTCTTTGGTTTGAAATAAGGACATTAGAAGGTGCCTAAACAAAAAGTACATATTTTATTTTGATTTGATGTGTGTGAATGTGTGTGCACAGGTGTACCAGAATAACACACGTGAATACGTGGAAGTGGAATTTGGATCTGTGTACAGGAGCAGATGTTTTCTCAGAGGGTGTGTGGCGAGCACAGCAGTGTTTGGAAAAGGATGCACGCTGTGCTCACTGTAATTGGTGCATATGTTCAAGCAATTCCTTGCTGAGGTCCCTCGTGCAGTTTGTTATTCTGCATCCCCACCTTCTTCCCGATGGACTGAAAGCCAGGTCGCTCCACGGCAGACATTGCAACTTGCCCACGGTGACTGAAGGGAATGCAGGAAGATAGATTACACTCAAATGCATCATATTCCCAAAGCAATAGTTCCTTTTGAGCTCGCCATCAATCGCTCTGTTGTCAATAAGCCTAGAAAAATCGATGCCAGACTCTATGTGGAGAGGTGCCGACAATAGTCCAGTCAAACCAGAGACCGTACCAAGTCGACACAAGTCCAAGAACAGAGGCCAAAAGAAGAAAAGACAAAACCTCCACAAACCAAGTCCACCTGTGAAAGTCCAGAGCAATGGACAGAACCAGACCGACTATTACACCAGCATGTCACTAATACCTGAGATGTTAACTTCAACAAAGGACCCACAGGCACAAAGGGAGGGAGCTCGCTAACAGGACAACAGAAAGAGGAGGCAGAAGATAAAATAGGAGTATGATTTAATGAAAAAGAGTAGGATGATGAAATTAGATTGTTTTGTTGATATTTTACAATGATTGTATTTTTTTTCAGAATGTTTAGAGCATGGGATGGGTGGGTAACACAGATCAGAGAGACCGCCTTTGGGCAATTCAGTTAAATTAGTGGGGACATTCTACACCTGCAGAATTGTGGATTCAAAGTAAACTGTTGCAATATTTAAAATAAACCTGAAATCAACAAAAATGTGTAACCACCTTTAACAGCTTTTTATTTAGTGGACCTTTATGTATTGTGGTGCCTTGTGCAATGTTATGTTCACAAACATGGCCCATATGCATTTTAAAAGTTTTATATTATTATTATTATCATCATCATCATCATCATTTCCTATACACAAAATCTACAATGAGAAGATATACATTAGATAAAGGCTGTGCAGTGTCTTTACAAAACATGTCGTTGTGTTGGCTTCAGGGCTACAAAACAAATTAACGTGGTTTTGGACAACATGCACGGGGGTGAAAGTGGGAGAGGGAGGAAATTGGAAAAATAATGGAGCCATAGTATGAACACAACAGGAACATTAAAAAACATCATATGCAGTAAAGCAATAACACACCCAAGTTCAGCCTGAGTTTAAATGCACATCGATGGGATCTCATAACATTTAGCCTTTTATGTTCATGTCCTAAAACCCCCGATGGCTGGTTCTCACTGTGTGGATGTACCGCACTAAATGGCAAATTAATGTGGGATGATTATGATTATGGAACATTTGGATGAAAAAGATAAAACAATCAAAAGCCGAGCTGCAGTCATACATGCTGTATACACTGAGTGCGACATGAGACAAAGCGTGGCTGTCTCCCTCATATTGATTTGCGGATGATCAGCAAGAAATCTTTTAGAACAGCTACTAATATCCCACATGAGATTTATATAATGCCCACATTTCTTATGTTTTTCATTGAAGCTTATAGCAGCTGGCTGGTCATGAAGCTCCCCCTGTGCTTGTCAGATTATAGGCAGCCTAGACCCTGAAACCAGGAGGCTATTTTTAGACTGCTAATAAGAATTCATTTAAGGCGGCGCCTTCAGTTGAAACAATATGTTCAGTGAGCGAGCCAGAAAAATGGGGGAGAAAAGGGAGAAAAAATGATTTACTACCTACAAGTCTTTGTTTGACTTCATAAATAGGCTGACACAAGAATAATAAAAAATGGATCTGGTTGATCTTTTCCTCAATCATTAATGGCGTGCTGTGGTTTTCAATCGTGTCACACTTGAGCTACAGCAACTTTCAGCGTCTGTGATATCAACTAAATATTTCAAGCTCCGACAGGATAAGGCCCACTTCCTCTGTGTCGCCTGTGCGAGGCAGATCTCTTATACCAGATTCCTCTTTGCACCGAGACGTCGTGATCTGTCTCTGACCCAAAAGCACCATCTAGATGCGCTGCCGTTTCACACACTGTGCCCAGCTGTCATATGTAGTCCAGCCAGACACATCTGAGCATGCACTATTTATCACACTATCCACAAAGGCACTTCCATAGACACAACTGTTGCAAACAGGCCTCCTGCTTTCACGGTGAATACGGCATTTATAACAGACCTTACTGTACTTGCATGAACAGGTTATTCTTTAGCCAATAGAATCAATATTATTTAACTAAATTTGGATTTTAGTGTTGGTACAGATTCAGAGAAAATGTGTATATTCAATATTATAGCATAAAGATTTACCTTTTTTTTATTTTACTTTAATAACACTTTAAAACGTCAATATCCAACCATAACTATTAATCGCTGCAGTGATTATTACCCACAAAAAAAACTGTTGTGTATATATTGACACAGATCAAGACAACCACATCAGTAAAGGAGGGAACAGTTTAAAGTGGCTTCACTGCCTTTTAGTGGTTCATTGTAGATTGACAGGTTTTAATGACAATCCCCGGTGAGGACTGAAGCATTTTCTCTTTGAGGTGGGGACAGTACCAGACGGCGTTGGTGTTCAGTTCCCTCCCCATTGTAATGGAAAGTTATGAGAGCGGTACTGTGCTTTAAAATGACCATAAACACAAGCTAATGATAGTCAACAGGAAAACAGCAGGAAGAATTTTTGTTCATTTATTTATGCAGTATTAAATTGTCCCACATACAGTCATGTTATGCAATACCACAACTTAATGCATAAAAGGCATTTCTTGCTTTTATAAGGATCATCTAATGCATCATTCAAGTTTGCATTTTTATTTCAATACTTGTAACCAACTGTTCAGATGATTCGAGGCAAACAACACAAACAAATGAATTGGTTATTATGAGTATTGGGTATCGTATTTTATTTTTTTCTGATACCATTGTTACATTTTAACATGGTGCCAGAATTGATGCTATATTCTTAAGAATAAGCAAAAAATGACAGCCGCTGATAAGAATGGCTTTTTCTTTGTAAAGGCAAGTTGATACTTGAAATGTAACTTAACAGTTAACAGTTTTAAGTATTCTTGTCTTAAATTTACCCAACTACAAATTTGACAGTGGATATCAGAATCAAGTCTCTCTGCACCCAACCGGCCAGGGCCAGGTCTTTAGACAGCATAATTCAGTCTAAAGTGAACGACACACAGCGGGGGAGGGGGGGTTGTTATGTTGCCAGTAAGCAGGGCAACTAATTGAGTACAGACCTCCGGCACCAAAATCGGCGTTGTCCAGGAGTTATCAGCCGTTTGGATTTCAGGACCCAAGAAGCCTGACCTTATCATTAGTAGAAAGTACCATTGGTAGGGCCCACTGACCAACTAAATAAATAACCAATACATTCCAAAGCTTGTATTCTTTTGTCTGTTTTCATCATGCTAACGTCAACAGAGTTGTCATCGGTGGTTACTTTGATATGAGAGGCGACAACAGCTGAGGTGTCAGCAGCTGTTAAGTTGTAAGTACAAAAGCTTGTCATCATGTCAGTCTTATTGTCGTGTGCAGCTTGAACAGTGAATACCGGATATAGTAACAGTCCACTGAGACAGTGAAGAGAGGAAAACTAATTGAGGGAGGGAGATACAGACTAGAAGTGGATCAGAGTACGAAAGGAAGAGACAAATTGCGCCAAAGTAAAAAAATATTCAAGCTATTTATAAAAAGAAAGAACAAATAAATTACGGATTTAAACTAGGTCACTAAAGTAAATGGCTGTTAAATGCATCTCTGTTAAATTGAATTATAGCTGCATGTATAGGCCTCTTATGAAGTAAAGTAGAAACTGTTTATTGTGCTCAGATATGTCTCGGTCAAATGAATCACTATAAGCAAATTATTATTTCTTATACAGATTACAATCTTATCAAGTTGTTCTAATAATCTAAATCAATGGAATGGACACATCTGCCATTAACTAGTTTAAAGATGAAATAAAACACTTTTCTGTGGCTCCATATCCAAATGGTCAGAGTGAACAAATTACACTCTACTCACGTAACACATACCTGCTGCTGTGGGAGAGCGGGGACGATAGGTACGCACTGTAAAAGTCCCTAAACGCGAACAGAGCAGAGAAGGTACAGGAGGGCAAAATAACTCGCTCGGCAATGGCAGTGTGAGAATAGTAAGATATCTCACTCGCGCACACGCACACACACACAGATACACTGTGAACTTATGCTAGGGGAGCAGGTGGGGGCCGTCACTGTGGCAGACAAAAAAAACCTTAGCAATAAGTTAAAGCCTCTGCATTAGACAGTCTGCAGTGGCTACAACACTTCAACATTTATTTGTTATATATTAATGAAAAGACCTAAAATGAGTACTGTGGATATCTTAATTACTCTTTGCTCATCCTTTAAACAGCATTTGTGCAGGAAAGATTCTGCCCCATGCTTGTTGATGCATATGAGGAGTTTATCTCTATACTACAGTATATGTTCAGATGTAATATATTGTTTCTCCCTCTGAATAAGCCACTTGTTTTATACCTCAAGTAGACAACAGAAGATAGAGTCCTCTTTCTTTGAGAAGTCTTCTTTCTGGTCTAAACGTAACACCCAAAGGATTCTCCCAACATTTTAGGTATTAAGGTAGATTATTTAGGCTTTTTAGGACTTTCATTATAAACTACAAGAATATAATCTGATTAGTTTGTCTGAAAGCCTTTGATGGAATTATGAATGTGGGATCTGAAATTGTGCAGCAGGACAAAACTAAACGGCTGCACAGCAATAACAGTTCACATTTCAGGAGAATAGTTGCAGAGCATTCTATGAATGCATTAATCATCATTGGTGCATTAATCAGTTCTAAAGTGGTGATTACACAGCTGTCCTGAATTATTTTCATCTTACTGCTTTCTCTTTTTTTTCTCCCCAGAGGGAGGGGGGGGGGGGGGGGGATCAAGACATGACACTTTCACAATGTCAACTTGAAGTGCTTTAACACCAATTGGAGGGCTAGCTGTCAGCTTGGAACCAGCCTTCAGGAAATTCAGCTCCAGAGGGAGAAAAAAAAAGGAGTTGTTGTGAACAAGAGAGCGGTTGCCATGGTGATGCCACGGCAGACGGGCCGGCAGAGCCGCTCGTCGGCTCCTATGGGCCGCAGAACGCCGGCCTCGGGGTGGGGGGGTTGGGGAGCAGCCTCGGCCTTAACGAGCGCTGCGAGCTGCGTTGACGAGCCACTGATGGGCCTCGCCGCTACACCCGGGCCTGACAATGTGTGGAACGCGCATTATTTAAATCCCACGTCTAAACCTGTTCAAAATGCAGGCGATGATTGGATCCAGCGCGCACAGGCTCCTCTTCATATGCAGATTAGTATGGTTAATTGTCGCAGCGCCTAATTCTCGATGTATGAGAGGAGAGAGGAAACGCATCCGAAAGATGTGTATTCAAATGAAATATTCAAGGCCCCTAATGAAATATTCTGTCAGTTTGGAGTTTCTATTGGTGCATCTGCCAGTGGTGCTGCTTTTAAGGAGAGAGAGAGAGAGAGAGAGAGAGAGAGAGAGAGAGAGAGAGAGAGAGAGAGAGAGAGAGACTGCTTTAATGAGCCTCTGGGCAGCCTCCACCAGTCCTCTAATCTCAGCCGGCCCTGTTTGTTTAGTGGCCTTTCTTCTTTGTGTGCCGTGGACTTTTTAGGGCACAATGACGGACCAGTCATCACATTAATAGCTTGTTGAAATCCTCCGCGCCCTATTTCTGTCTTGACAATGCGCAGGATGAGCATCTGACATTTGTGAAGTCAGCTTCCCCGTCTTGATGTGTATTTCTGATACGCTCAATCATGAGGATAATCATGTCTTGTGGGCATAGAATATATTGCTTCTTTTTTTTTTATCTCTGGAACATTTTCAATTAACAGGGAGATGGCAATTGATATCCCATCAAATTTGATAAAAAAAGGGTGATGATATTCTTATTGTTTATGTATTTTTTTTACATATTACTAATGGGCGTATCCGGATTGCTTAATTAGGGACACATTGGATGTGTTAATTATGCCGGGAGGAAAAGAGCTGGAGTGTTAAATGACTTCACGATGCAGTTGCTCGTCTATTGAAACCAGAGGAATTTCAAGATTTGAAATGTAACAGTGGCTTTGATTGTGTCCTGAGGAGAAACTTCAGACAAGAAGAGCAGTTTTAGACTCAAAGAAGGAGTATGTCAGAGCCGGCTTTTAACACATTTTTTCTTAAGCTTCAAGATTTTAAGTGGGTGTATGTAGCAAAGCAGCTCACCTCTTGGTTGTGCAGTGCAATCAAATCCATTTGTCAAACAAATCTAACCAAATTCTGAACAATTACATCACCAGGCTTCAACTACAAAATGTATTATTTTATTTTGTTGGGTCGGTTTGTGCCTCTTCATTTGTCCGTTTGAGCTCTTCACGAAAGTTTATCAGGAGAAATACACTAGCTTATTATATTAAAATCTACAGAAGCATATTGCATTCACTTGAGAATTATTTTGTTTTGAGAAAAATTATATTTCTTAGGGGAAAATTAACGAGATAAATGAAAACTCATACCTCAAAATCCTGTGAGAAGCCCTCACAGGCACAGAAGTGACGGATGAAACGCTCTAAAAGTGCAGCATGGTTACAAGTACAATGTCAACAGAGGTAAGACAGTATCAAGTATCTCCAAATGTCTCAAACCCAAACCAATATATAACCGGATTAATCTAAACGGACATGTTTGCTTCAATGAAAGTGAGAGCCTTGACTTTGACAAAACATTTTTTTTGAATTTTTTAAACAGCCCAGTTTTTCTGAATTAATGAGACAATATCAGACTAAAAAAATCTTCTCTTTTTTTCTGAATCATCAAGATAATTGAGTCGTTAATTCAGAAAAAAACTGAAGTGATTGCAATACGCTGCAGTACAAAGCAGCTAAATTTCACATTAAAGTTTTGAAAAATATTTCTTGTAGTTGACAATTATTTGCAATTTTGAGAGTGAATGACTGTCAGGTTTGATTTGATCGAAACAGCAGGACTCACTGTGTGTTGCCTTTTTAAAGTCCTTGCTAAGAGAGAGTTTATTTGTAATTTTAAATCCTGGCACACAATCAGGATTCAGGCAAATAAAAATGGATGAAGATTCTAAGAAAGATTTGTGTTACTCATCATGTCAAACCAAATCAGGGCTGATTATTCAGATAGGTTCAGGTTTAAAACAGTTTTTTCTTAAATTGTTATATTCTAATATCTGATGTACAACTAGTCAATTTCAGTCTCGGAGCCCATTGGCTCTGAGAGGTAAAGGCCAATATTTTGGGGCTGATCACATGAATTGAGCGTTTCTCCACACAAAACACAAACATTGATACTTTTTGTTGGTGTTTGTTGTTCAGACGACATTTTGGCGAATCTCTACAAACAGCTATATGCATATCAATGCAGATAAATCTGAAAACCAATAGCCGATGCATTTCAGTGGATGTGTTCCACCTCCTTTGCTCTCAACACAGACTGTTTACCTGCAGGCAACCAGAGCCTGCTCAAAGGTGATAAGTCAATCTAGAAACATTAACCAGCCCCAAATTATTGTCCCTTCCCTACAAATTCTACACATTCAAATGCAAAATGTGTTTGTAGAGCAGCAGCACATTTTGTCACTTGTGTCCTTGTTGTTGTATTGTGCTGCATTAGTTTATGTTATCCTGTGTGGAGACTGCAGATGCAAATGGGCTACAGCTAACTCTGGCCAAAAGTTTGTGTTGTGCACGGCCCCTGTTGCTACCAAACTAATTTGGAAGTAGTTCAAGGGACAAAAAACTTAAGATTTATAATCCTGCATATTTGGCACTACTGCAGTTTGCATGGTAGCTGTGAACTAGCTATTACACTAGCTGCATTTTAACGACCTAATCAGGTGCAAATTTGCCTGTAATCATGATAGTAATTATTGTAATCATGTTAATTTACACTGTATAAATAAAACATTTTTTTGTTATGAATGCTATTACTGGTGCTTTTCAACAACTGTCCTTGAAGGTCACTTTTTGCTAAATTAAGCGAGCTGTGAACAATTTGTAGAAGATCCATAGTTACAGTACAGTGGCAGACCTGCCTTCAGACTCTATAGCTTGAAACCTTGCATAATGCTTTTTCCTCCTGTTTAATTCACAGATATCTTTTTTTTAAATTATTTATCAGAATTTAAAATACCACCAAGTCTGCACAGCAAGATCAGAGTTTGCCAAGTATGGTTTCCCATAAATATAAAATCATTGCATGGGTTGAATTAAATTATCCCTGAGCCATGTTTTGAAAAGACAATTGATGAGGCTGGGGCAGAGAGAAAATGAATGAATGAATGAGTAGAAAAACATGTTTCAGAGCGCTTTGTGTTCGGAGTATTGTGGCCTCATATGCAACACACAGAATTGTGTTTGTGTCACATGTTTGATATTATCTGTGATACAATATTGTTTCCATGAAGCAACATACAAC
Organism: Pleuronectes platessa; assembly: GCF_947347685.1. Lineage (NCBI taxonomy): Eukaryota > Metazoa > Chordata > Actinopteri > Pleuronectiformes > Pleuronectidae > Pleuronectes > Pleuronectes platessa. Next base: position 12,153,177 of record NC_070626.1, read on the forward strand.
CTAATTAATCACTGCAGAAAATAACCAAATCCTATTAGTTAAACGATGCAATTACTCCATCTGCATCCATAGAATGAAACATGGGATCCTAACATGGGGTGTGTAGTGATTGAAGATGAATTATTGGGACTATTTAAACAATAGAAATTAAAACAATGATGAATACAGTGCTCACCATACTTTTAATCCTGAGATTGTTGAACTTGAGTAAAAAGTTGTTCCCAGTTTATAAATAGCAAAACAAACACTGTGATTTTTTTTATTTAATTTAAACAGATTCATTGTTTTGTCCACAAGAGTGAGATATGAACAGAGCCACTAAACTGAAAGTATACAAATCAAAGCCACATGTCTCCTTTTGTTTTGCTCTTCCTGCCAATGTACAACATCAGTGGCAGCTCAGATGCTGCAATAGTTGCCTGAGAGTGACTTATTTATTTGTGGATATAGAGTCTCTCCCTTGTGTTCTCACCCATCTTTCAAGTTAAACTGTTCCTCTCGAATATTCGGGCTTTCCTTCTTTGCCTTAATAGGACCAGTGGCGCAGCAGATGGAGCTTTACAATGAAGCGCGTTTGGAAAATTAATAGTCCTGCGGTGCAGAGCGTTGCATGATGCTTTTATAAGTTAACAAATATTTAATGTGTCCTTCCGAGGAGAGAAAATGCATGAATAATGCATGTAGCTAAACTAGTGTGTTACGCTAGCTGGATGAGTAAAGTGTAAGAAACCTTTTCCTCTTAGACTGACAAATGGAGACATCTGTTTAGATTGTCTGTGAAAGTAGCTGAGTGCTATAACCAGGTTGTCAGTTACCAAGATTTCAGTGGAGTACACTGTCAAATGTATTATATTTTCAATCGGATTCATCTTCTACTTTTGCCACTGGTATATACTGTCTCAGAATTCAAGATCCACTCTATGAGATGGTTCCAAAATGATACATGTTAAGTTGTTTGTATTCCTGGTTCGAATCCAGATTCCTTCGGGGGGTTTCTGTGTGGAGCTTTCATGTTCTGGTGTGAGGTTAATTGGAGACTCAAAATTGACTGTAGGTGTAAATGGTTGTGTAAACGAGTGGGTTGGCCCGGTGATATGCTGGCGACCGATCCAATGCTTCTCGCCCAATGTCAGCTGGGATACGCTCCAGCCTCCTTGTGAACCTGCAAGGTATAGATAATTATAGATATTGTTTTTATCTTTTTTAATACCTGTCGTAAATCTTGAACTTTATATGACGATTTTTTTTCATTCAGTTACGATTACATCAATATGTGAATTAAAAGTTATTCATATGTTACTTGCCCGTACACTGATAACATAATTATTACCAACTGCTCAGAGTCACAGTTTTCCACTTAAGATCACTTCATATAATGGCAACAAAGCTTTTCCTGCATTGGAGTACAAGAACTTGCAAAACTTTGCTTATCTTGTTCCAAAGCTTGAACAATGAGAAGCTTCTCTTTTTATTAATTGTGACAGTTCTTTAATAACATGTTATCCGAATGTGTCAATTTCTTTGAATTGTTGGTGACTTTTTCAATTGGTTCTTGCCGAGAGGTCCGACCTCCCCGCTCTTCCGCTTTGGTGGAAATTGATTTCAATTTGATTTCGCCCCAATCCGGAGCACAGTCTATGAAACAGAGCCTGGATCCTGATGATAAGGAACTCTATACACGTGAAAACAGCCTTCCTCTCTGTGATAATTCAACATGATTACAAAAATGTCTGATCGCTCTATAGCACACATTCCTTTATGATTTCAGAAGCAGTTTTACTCCTCACTTGACCCCTTATTCTTTGATTTCACTAAGAGCTCTGTGTATTTCAGGTGCACCTACCTCAGCATCCCAGCCGATGAGTCATACCGTAGATGGAATGAAGACTTCTATTTGACATTGATGCACCTTTGTGGTATTATATGGAAATTGGCCGAGATGAAGGCGAAGGCTGTTTGATGTGCAAATGATGATTTTGGGGCACTGGAAATGTGCACACCACTGCTTTTCTGTTAATTGCCTTTCCTGTGGAGTCAAGAAACGTTATTAGAAAAAGAATGAATATGAGCGTTAAAAACCAACTTCCAAGGTTTCAACTATTCGAGGACGTTGTGTTTTCAACATTGCAACACTGAATAAAATTCATATTCATGATTTTACAATTATAGACTATTAAGATCTCTACATTTTTATGTCAAGCATTTCCTAAGACTTGCAGTGATACAAGAACTGGTCAGTAACAGTAAAGTCACAGTGAATTAAGCTATTTTAAAATAAATACAACATGTCATTAGCAGTCATCTTCAGTGCACTGCTCCAAGCTTAAATCAGGTTCTCAGGATCAGACATCGACAACCCTACTTTGATTGATTTTCTTGGCCTGAAACAACAATAACGAAGACTTCAATAACTGTGTGTTATTGCACCAATCGTATGGTCTTATCAAGTATCACTCTGACCCAGTTTCTACACTAAAAAAAAACATTACCGTAGCTACATATCAGTGTAACCTGCTCGGTTTTGTGACTGGCTGGTGTTATCACCCTGCGTTGTCACCACTTCTTCACCAGCCTCCTCTTAGTGACCAGATACAGTGCACTAGGGTTGTTTTGGGTCTGATGTAGCCAGTTGATAACTGCACAGACAACTTTACGAGACTGTAGGATCGACAACGCATCTGTCCACTTCCTCCCCCGATCCAGAATGGAGCCATCCTGGACATATGCCACTTTGGTACACTGACAATACGTGTTTGCAGTCGTCTTTTAGGATATCTGCATTCTTATTCTGCAAGGAATTACATGGTAATAGTGGGGTTCCGTGTTTAGGCAATACGTCATTTTCATTTCAAATTGATGCAAAAGTTTCGTTTTCACTTCTAAGTTGTTTGTAAGGGTCTATAGAACAATTTTGGTCCGAGGGCCAGACATGCCGGTCAAAAAATTGCCCTCTAGGGGGCATTGTTGGCTCCGAACCTACCACCAGCCTTAATAAAATATGGTAGCTGTTATAATTCTTGATCAGAATATCTGATCTGAAAATAATAAGTATGTATTGATTCAGGATCAGGAGTAGCAACTAGTGATGTGTCGGTCGTGAACGATTCGTTCGTTTTGAACGAATCCTTACAAGGACTCGGGAGTAACGAGTCCTCTCAAAGAGAGATTCGTTAATTTTCTCGTGGCCGCGCATCGGGACTGTTGCATAGGCTGATGCAGGTCACGTGAAAAAGGATCCAAAGACTCGTATCCGGCAGATGAACGAATCACTGATCCGAAGACTCTGTTGGCAGAAGAATGAATCACTGAACTGAAGACACGGTCGGGAGGTGAACTATTCGTTCATCTGCCGGGTACGAGTCTTTGGATCATTTTCTACGTGACCTCCATAGGCTCAGAAGAGGAAACAGTTACCTCATTCCCTTTCACGTGACCGCTGTTAAAAAGTAGCCATGACTTTGTGTGGCAGATCATATATTTTTTAAGAAAACCTCCTCTATTAAATACAGTAAAACATGACAGTTTGTCTCATCTCATCTCATTTTCGTCCGCTTATCCGGGGTCGGGTCGCGGGGGGAGCAGCTCAAGCAGGGGGCCCCAGACTTCCCTTTCCCGGGCCACATTGACCAACTCTGACGGGGGGATCCCGAGGCGTTCCCAGGCCAGTGTTGAGATATAATCTCTCCACCTAGTCCTGGGTCTTCCCCGAGGTCTCCTCCCCACTGGACGTGCCTGAAACACCTCCCAAGGAAGGCGCCCAGTGGGCATCCTTACCAGATGCCCGAACCACCTCAGCTGACTCCTTTCTAAGTAAAGGAGCAGCGGCTCTAATCCGAGTTCCTCACGGATGGCTGAGCTTCTCACCCTATCCCTAAGGGAGACGCCAGCCACCCTTCTGAGAAAACTCATCTCGGCCGCTTGTACCCGCGATCTCGTCCTTTCGGTCAGTTTGTATGGTTTGTATGGTTTTAAATTGTCATTTATTGTCACACTGGCATTTAATTATCACAGGAAATAATTACACTGCACTAAACTGTAAGTGTAAATGTAAAGTGAAAATAACAAAACCAGTCATTATGACTTGTGAATAGGGCTGAACGATTAAGATTTAATATGCGATTCTTTTATTTTATCCTCTCTTTCCCCCCCAAAAAAAACGTAATGAATGATTTAAATATGACCAACACAATATTAGATACTGTACAATATTCTTTCCCACATTTTTATTTGAATGCGGCGTTGTTATAGTCAGTGGAGCAGCAGCAGTTTAAGCTCTGTGTCCGCGGATGCGGCGGGCCAGCTGGATGTGCTGGAAGGGCAGCGTGCAGATCAGCAGCTCCGTAGATTCCCGTTCATGTCCGGGTGGTCGTGCAGCGGCACGGAGGTGTCGGGCCTCAACAGGAACACCCCCATGCTGAACACCTCCGTCCCGCAGATGTGCATGTAGGTGACCGGGGGGCTCTGGAGCCCCGCCGCCCGGCTTGCCTTTCCGGGGAGCGATTTTCCCGTCACCGGCGAGATGAGCTCGCTCTGTGTGGCCGACACGTCGGCCAAAAACAAGGTCGGGAGTTGAACGATTCGTTCATCTGCCGGGTACGAGTCTTTGGATCGTTTGCAACCCCCCCCCCCCCCCCGAAACGAACGAATGACTCAAAAAGAGATTCGTTCATTTTACTGAACGAGATTCAAAGAACCGACACGGTAAAAAGATCCGAACTTCCCATCACTAGTAGCAACTGATATCTTTATAATATGACCGATATAACCCATATGTATCATGTGAGGCAGGATTGGTCCACTGCTACCAGCTGCTTCTGCATGTGCGTTTATGTGTAGACATTCTTGGTCCAGTCCAGACTTCTGTGTTGTAGGAAACTGAAAAAGTAAAATCCCAGTTCCATGGAAGGATGAGGTAGCAGTACGTGATGTGGGATTATGATCCAGGTTATCCAGGGCTGCAACTGTGAATATGCACTGATGCAAATTTGTATGAAAAAATATTTTTTGCGCTGTTCCTTCTTCGATCTCCAATAGTCTTTGCAAAGCTAGCTTCAATGCTGAGGACCCTCTTATATGACACGCTCAGATTATATTTGTGTAAGAGTTCGACCAACTTCTTGCTTCTTGTTTGCGAATGCAGTTCGAGGGCCAGGAACACTGCAAGTGGAGGCTCATAATACAAGTTTGAGGAAAGAGAAGTCATATTTAGCATGGCCATCTGACTCACAGAGAGTATCTCCCGACAATTCTCCTGTTCCGGTGATGATTTGGGTCCTGAAAGGAGATTACGGAAGAAATACTTCATACGTTGTGGAACAGATGATTCTTCAGTCTTTGGGAAATGAACCATCACAGGTACCTTTCTCCACTGTCAAATCCGGAAAGTGTTTGAGGATTGTTTTCTTTAGGCGTGTCCGGTTCACTGTCTTCTGGATTCCACTTTGTTCCAATCGCTCCGTCATCATATCGGTCAGATCTTGTAATGCAAAGATGTTGCGACCTCCAGCAATTTCTTCCTGTACGAATTGGAGCAACTTATTTTCGGCTGTGACTTCAAAGTCTTCAGTAGCTGTATTTCGTTTACAAATTGCATTGTATCGACGTTTGAACCCTGTGTAGCAATTGCGATGATACTTGGCCTCAATAGTGACAAGATCTCCCTCTGAAAGGAGTGCCACAATACGATCTTCCCCCAGTGCAACTGCCATGTCGTGTATCTGATGGGATAGTTTTACCTTCTGGAAAGAATGGTCTGCTCTATTTGTTTCCTCACCACAGAAGATACATATTTTACGATTTACAGTTTCACCAGTTTGGCAGGATCTTCTTATGGCAGGAGTCAAGCCTTCAGAATAACGTTTTTTTGCATTGTCAAGTGTTGTTGGCTGGTAAAGCTTACGACACTTGTGCCTTGTTTTGTGCAAGGAAGCACGATTCTGATGCATTGATTCTTCATCTGGAAGTTCTAAATTTGGGTGGGGAGCAGCACCAATTGCTTGGAACTGACGTGCAAGGCTGATAAGATCTATGTATGCTCCCTCTCTACGACTTACAATTGGATTAGCAACAGGGCAAACAAGTTTTTTCCGTCGTTTGGTTTTGGCAAAGAATGCATAGCTGCCAATTCGTTGTCCCAGCCATCTCATAACCACAATACCTGTTACATTTAGTCTTTCACCCTTTTAGGGTTGGTTCAGCAGTAGCAGTAAAAGAAGGAATACTTACTTTCAATGTTCAGTGCAACTTATGCAGTCACTTCAAACAGTACAATGAGAACTTATTCCGTAAAGATCCAAGTGGTTTAGTGAATTTTGATTACTGGGGGCATTACTGATGGAATTATTATATTCTTCAGGCATTTATTCATTCATCCTACATGGACTGAATGGACTTTTTTCCAAATGAGGAACACAGACGAATGAACCTTAATCTATCCAAGCAGTAGAATAGAGAAAATAGTGAAATGAGGAATAGAAGATAAATAACTAAAGGGCATGAATTGTAAGATTGTAAAATATTCTTGACATACATCAAATTACTGTATATGAAATGGAATAAATAATAAACACCTTCCCTTATTCAAAATACTCAGGACATTCTCCAAAGTAACTATAGCTATTGAAATTATTTATTAAAAAAAAAGGTATGAAAATTTGTAGCCACCTTATTTTTTTGCCATACCATAATTTTTATAACTTCCATATTTATGCAAAAGTTCATTCCCAACATAGTACTGACTTGCAATTGCAATAAAAAATAATACATCATAGCAAATGTAAGAAAATTAAGACCTTTTAAATAATATATATTTCTGATTTTGGCCATTTTAGAAAAAATTGGCCCAAAACCATTTTTTTTTTCATCTGGTTTCTTGGCCCTCAGACCAAATTGTTCTATAGACTATTATGTTCAATTTAGAAAACAAAACAAAACTTTTGCATCAATTTGAAATGACTGAGTGGCTAGGCACCCCACTATAAAAACATGTGAGCTGTATATGTACCCAAAGAGCCTAAACCATGTCTCTACTCATATAGTCCGAGTGCTCTAGGTGCACTCTGTACAGAGTCACTGTAGGAAACCATGAGTTGTTTTTTACTATGACTCCACCAGCGGGAGATGAGAACATAGGCCACTTGTGAATTTGTGATGGTGTTCTTGCTCTGTTCTTTTTTTCAGTGTGTTGGTCCGGTGTTCCAGCCCCACTGCCTTCCACTCTGTCGCTGCAGGGATATTATTATTTCCTTGCTTCTTCGGCAGCCTTTGAGACAACAGCTACCTTTGTGGCACATTGTTGCTTAGTGGTCATAACAAGTGAGAGATGCAGGTATTGTCTCTTAACATCATCAGCAAAAGCTTATTGATGGGTATCATTGTGGTCTATAGGAATTCAGCTGTCGTGAGTATGCAGTCTGTTGACATTCCAGACGTGTGTTGTATTAACAAGATATATTTTAAACATATCCATTCAAATAATGAGTCCGCCGTCTCCCGAATGCTGAGCAATCCAATGCCTCACAGTCCAAGCTGTGCTGTACTGAGGCGCTGAGTCATTTGCTCTCTTAGCACGCTCACAGCTGCCTGTAGATAGGGCTTTGTCTTGTGTTATAAGCAGATATTTGACACGGAGATGGGTGTTTTCTGTGCCTGGGAGGAGGGAGCAGTAAAAGGAGTGCAGTAAAAATTGCCAAGGTTGACTAAGGACAGATAAGAGCCACAAATTTATTATAATTAAGCGAGCTGCCCCTGCCTCTCAAGCTGTTGTACTATCTCCTTCCATTAAAAGCAGACCAGAAGACCAAAAGGAGGTTAGGGGATAATAAATAATTGTCGACCAATTAGGCCAATATCAGGTCTAATCTCAGCAATTGTTGTCACATCAGTTACCTTGAAATTGGGACACTTGCATGACAATAGAGACTTGGAGCTGAATGATACAGTAATATGCAAAGGTGGAAAACTTTCACATACTTTACAGTTAAAGAAGTCGCTAAGAGGACTTTTACAAACTATTCTAAGGTTCCTTTTTCTAGTTTTCTTGTTTTTTCCAGTCCAATATCCGATTCATTTAAATCTGCTGTTCACTGGATTGTTGCTAATACACCTACAATTATCTTAATGCATTTAAAGAAGAAAGTGTCAGAGGGGAATAAGGGCAAACTTGGGTCTTTTCCTGTTGGAAGAGTTGGTCACTCGTCCCTTTGCTGAGCCGTGACCTCCAACTGTCAAGCTTTACATTGCAGCAGAAGTTGTTCTGTATTGCAGGGTAGAGCTACTAGCCGGTGTGAAAGTATTAAGTAGGCGAATAACAAGAGAATAACAGGAACAAGGATTAGGGTGGTTAGATATGCTATGTTTGTATTTTTGAAGAGAAACTTTACTCTAACAAGGGAAAATTATTTGAAGATGATGAGCAACCTTTGACAATACGTGTGGCTGGATTTGCTGTAGTATAAAAATGAATCTGGTGTAGCCACATCTTTTCTTTGCTAAGAACAATTTTTTGTTCTCTCTTAATATTGCGGTTTGGTGAGGACAGGTTCCATCTCTAGATAGTGAGCCAGTTATCCGGACATGCTTATGTTATGCAGCTTAGTTTGAGCATATAAACATAAACTCTCTTTATCTGTAGACAAACAAAGACTTATTTGTATACGAGCTTTATACAAGCTGATATTTTGTTTCATACGCTCTATTTTGGGATCCAAAGAAATCGAAAGCTTTATTGGTCTGCCATGCTTGGGTGTGATTGTTAAGGTATGATTGGACAATTGCTTCTTGATGTAGTGGAATTGACATATGCCCAACTGTGAATACTCCGGATACATTAAGTCAAAGGTAATTTACACAGCATGTGGACAAAAGTCTTTAAATATGAAAATAAAAGAATATACCTATCAAGGTCTCTAACTCCTCTTGAATTGAAAGCCAGTGAGGAGATATGGGACATATGCAATGGTTTCAATGTTTCTAGTATGAACTGTTGCAGAGATTATGTGCCTTCCCATTGAAAATCCTAAATACAACCAGCTAAATATTAAAATCAACATAGCACTTGACAGTATATTGAGGCACAATAATGGCAATCCTGGACTTGTGTGTGCATGTGTGCGCGTGTGTATGTGCATGGGTGCGTGTAGGCGAGGACAATTGGGTGTTGTAATGTATGGACATCCAGACAGACAGGTTCCTGAGGCCCGGCCTTGCAGTGTGGTGTGTTTGGTGATTAATAGGGGTACAGTTGAGGAGGGGCTGCAGGATCATTAATTGAGCTCAGGACCTCATTTGCAATGTTTTGATGAAAATGAAGAGACGAAGAAGGGTTGAATGTGTCGGGGCTGGGTGGGACAGCAAGGAACTTTAATGAAGGCAAATAACCATGACAGGTTGGCTGTGTGAGCAGGTTTACAGTGGATGTGTCCTGTGTGGTGTGTTGCTCACTTTCTTGTCTTAAATCTCAACATTGACTAAACCACAGACGGATCCAAATATCTTATTTTTACTGAAAATATTTAACCTTGTCAGGCACAAACGCCGCTTGAAGGAAATTACATTGTCCAAAAGTAACTTTATCTTATAGTGCTCTACTACCTCTTTGAGTAATGAATGGTTAATTGATCCAAAATGGCAAACGTCGAAAGAGGGAGAGTGCGTGAAAACAGCCTTCCTCTGCCGATGAGCTGCAATTATCACTCCGCGTGTGGAGGGCTGAATTGTGCTCAAGAGGAAAGTCACTTTGTCGCGTTTGCCTGATTGAGAATCAGTTCTCATAAACACTGTCATCACCTTTATAGTCTTCCAGACAGTTTGATCCCCAGGAGCTGTAATAAAAACCCAGGGGAATACGAGGTGACATGCAGTTGGCGTTTTGCGATAAGAAGGGAATGATAGCCCGCTTTGTCATGAATGTATTTCCTTCCATTGACATTAAAGATTGAATGCTGTAATTAGTATGTGAGCTGCATTGTGTAGATCGGTCTATCAAAAATACATTTTTACAAACTGGCAGATTTTTCTGCTTCTTCGACCATTAATTGTCCTTTTGAACACTGATGAGTGATTGTTACTTAGTTCCATCTAGATAGATTGTGGTAGAATTCAATGTACTGTACACTCATTTATTTCAACCTTTTCATAAATCTTCTTATTCATCCACCAAAAAATCTCTCCACCTCCTAAGAGCAGAGGCTCAGCATGAGATCTTCAGGCAGTGCGTTGCTGAGCTGGGCCTGTTCATCGTATCCCCCAGAGGCCAAGGAAGACCTTCTCCCATAAACTCTGAAATCCAATTGCATTGTGTTTTACTGACTTTTTATTCTGCTTTTAAAGGCTCATCTTCTACTTTCCCCTCAACAGTGGTAAAAGGCTACAAAAAGAAGCTGTGACCCATTGCATGTGCACAGGAACTCACCAGACACACCAGAAAAATTAATCTATTAACAAATGCAAAATTATGTTCTGAAAGTGAGCTACTGTAATATTTATAATATTTAATATACATTTTAATCTACTGGAACCACACTTGTGGCTTTAGCTTGCCGCACGACAACCAACTGCAAAATCACAGATCAGAATTATGGGGTGGCCATGCCATTGCCATTTATAAACATACATCTTGCATACAACACTGAGCTATTAAAGTAATTCACAGATTCATTTTAATCTAAAGTTAAAGGTTCAAGACAAGTCCATGCCAACGCCCCGGGGATAATGTTTTATTTGCAAAATTATGACCTTCAGATAACGTGTGGGCACAAAGTGAAGATGTTCAAATAAAAAAAGAAAAACGTATACACAAGTGACAAGATCAAAGCCCTAAGGGCATTTTTATATACCTCGAAAAGTGACTCATAAAATAATAAATATTTAGGAAAACGATATATCAATCTATATATGTAGAAAAAACCAAAGAACAAAATAAGACATTTAAGATTATGTACCATGTGTCCCGTTCCCTCCCATATATAAAACAGAGAGAATGTCTTCATTGTGCTGCAAAGACACATTTTGAGGGACAAATAACAAGTGCACTAAGCTTGATAAATACATTGCACACCCTGGATTTGCTTCACAGGAAAAGACACTTTAATATTTCACCATGTTGAATGTGATTCATTTGAAGCAAGAGCTCCCTATATAATAAGTTAATCTATAAATGGTACCTGAATGGTTTTTTCACTTACTTATATATAGAGAGGTATTGACATGTGAATACATTAAATTGTTAATGCTGGGAAATGTCTACCCATAACTTTTTTAGAATTAGAACTTCACTTTTTCTCAATTTAAAAGCATTCATCTTGACTTGCACTTGCCACTGATCAGGCTGAACAGAAAACACAAGATGCAATTAAATCTGTCCATCAAAGCTTTCTTTGTTAGACAATTGTCTCTCTGGAGAAGCTAATAACACTTAAAATAGAAACTAGGCAGTGATATCATTGTCTCTTGCTTATGAAAGAGGTGTCAATTAAAAAATAACAAAACTAAAAATAGAAACTGAGACAATTATTCAGATTTAGTGTGACACGTAACATCTGCTCAGTGCAACTGAATGTGACAGGACTTACTTAGCTGCTGTTCCCTTTTTACTCTGGCCAGTCTAAATGCAAAAGAGATGTAGACGGAGAGAGACGGCTGAATTTTCTTCCCAGGGTTCCTCTAACTGTATCTCTCAAAGAAGCGGACTTTAAACCCCCTTAAATGGATCCAATAACGGAGAGGGCTTTTCGGTGACGCTTGTGTAATTGTGTAACCCTAATTTTTCCTGGCACGGAGGCTCTGACAGAGGCCTGTCATCTCCCTTAAGCCTCTTCTCTCAGCCACGATGCCGGAATGAGATCTCGTCTTAGCTGCAGAAACGCTGAAAGTAATATAACAGACACCAAGAGAACAAAATCACCTTCTTACAGAGAAATCCCTTGGAAAAAGGGCTTTAGCGTCCATATCTACGCTGGCCTCTCAGCTGACATGATGCGGTGAAGAGGGCTGCGCGATACCCGCTGACGGTACGGTCTCACAGATGAAGGAAATGTTTCATCTCTCACCGCGACGAGTGATTTAACGTCACAATTTCCTCAGTGACTTATTCAAATGTGGCCCTGCATGTGCAGTTATTCCCTGGTACGCTGATGAAGAAAACGAGCGCTCTGGCTAAATTCACCTGGCATGTGCCTCCCCCCGCTCCCTTTGCCTCTCAGACCGCATAAGCAGCAGCAGCATCCTCTGGCACGGCAGTGTAATGGCTCATACATGTTTTATGGCAGTGCATGATAGTGCAATGACATCTGGCTATTCCGTGTCTAGTTCGACTACTGCTAGTTCTTTGAGAGGAGCTCACACTGTGATGAAAAGGAGTCTATTGTCCCTGTGACTTCTGTCAAGTCGGTGGAAACTCTGTGGTGTCAGGCTCTGAATTAAAATGAACAGAGTTGATTTTTTTAACGTAGGACTTCTGCTTTAGTCTTTCCTAATCAATTAGAAACAGCAGCCACTGATTTTGACATTTTCCGATGTGATTATTCCGACGTACATAAACTGTTTTGGATTAAGAAAAATAGATTAACACAGGATGAGTGTGTGTCGTGAGTGCTTGTGTGTGCGTGTTGGGGAGCGGGGTGTCTAAAATTACTGCAGATAGTAGCAAATCTCCCCCCTTTGATCTTTACAACCATCAAAGGGATCCGTCCTCCTAAAGTCAGACACCCAGCTCCGTACGGCGCTTCGCCTCATGCGCTTTGAAAGAATGTCAAGCAGCATCTCTTCATTTCTGCTGGTCAGTAATCTCTTTTTACACAGAAACACTGTGAGGTTGTTGCTGCCTAGATCACAGGCTGCCAGCCACTAGCACGTAGCCACCACAATAACAAATGTAAAAGCAAGGTGCTGCCTGTAGCTATCGGTGTATGAATAACATGAGATGGAAAACACTGTTTGGCTCCTCTGATGCTTAAGGCCATGAATGGAACTGTAAATCCATTTTCCAAGAAGTCTATGCTTACTCTTGCTTTCATATACCCTGTGTTCTCTTTACCACATTCATGTGCTCCATATTATTCATGAATCTTCTAGTCTATTACTCTATGAGCGGCCTTTGTGTTTTATACAAATTTCCATTTTTACCTCTGCCAAGGAGGTTATGTTTTCGTCCCTTTTCATTGTTTTTTTTTTCTTCACTTTGTTGACTTGTTTGTCAGTACGGTTACTCAGAAACTACTGAAGGGATATAGAACATAAAATAACCCATTAAATTTTGGTGAGGATCTTTCAAAGGTGCATAGATCTGGCATATTCAGGAGACTGCTTTCTATGAATGTGCAATTTAATGCAGCTTGACAGAATTTAAGGGGACTTATTGTTACCATTGCTTGTTCGTCAGACAGTTTGCAAGAATACTCCAAAACAACAGAACCTATTTCTATGAAAGCTTTTGGAGGAGTGGCCCATGCTCCAAATGAAGAACTCTACATTATGGAGCAGATGGTGATAATAGGCTGATCCAGGATTTTTTTTTTCTTCCTGCATTCCTAATCATACTGAAATGTGGCGTTAGCCTTGGTGGTGGTTTGGGCTCTCCTAGCACCCCTATAGTTTACTCTTTATTGACTGTTGTTGACAGTTTGCTGAGGAAAGACCACAGTGATCCAATGGGGAACATTAATATTATGCTTCAACATAAGATAGTGTGTAAATCATTAATGACCCTGAAACTGAGACCAAAAACAATGATACAAATCCACATCCACAATCTTGTATTGCAGATCAGGAAGAAGAACCCTCGACTATTAACTACTTTGCTTACTTTACCTTTGGTTTTCGGACCCTGCTCATTAATCTTACACTAATGATGTCTTTAGACAAGAAATGTGCCTTCAATGAATAAAATACACCTAACCTTGGAAAATGGTATTGCCTCCCCAAGTATCTACTGGAATGTGCTTTCTGCATTAATTTTACAACTTTTAAATCACCTTTTAATCCCTCATGACTAAGTGGCTGGACTGGAGCCCAATGGTCCCTGTAGCTATTTTGGTTATGTCAAAGTGGCAAAAACATTTAAACCTCTCTCTGTACCTCCACCATTTTTTTTCTTCTTGCACAATCACACAACCAACAAGGTCAGAGCAATATTTACAGTTGTAACATGTGAGTATAATTGTCATTATAGCTTTAGATACTTTGGGTGTGATTTATGTGTCTTATTAATTTTTCTCCACAGTACGCAGGAAAACGTGACTTATTAATAATTTGAGATTTCGGGAGGACCTTGAAAAGGGAGCGTGGAATTAATCTTCCTTTGGCACATTCCATCTCTTCTGTCACTCTTCATTTAGGCGACTCCCAGCAATTTCTGCCAATCAGTGAAATTTTCAAATCGGTGTAGAGTAATTTGTTGTTAATCACAGTTTAGTTCAACATCAACAGTACAGTCGCACTAACACCAATGACAAACACTGACCTGCTTTATGCTTGTAAGATTCATTCAAATGTTGTTAGGCAGCTTTCTCAAGATATTTCTCAGGCCGTAGCCTGCTGGTACTGGTGTGCAGGACAAACTGTAGACAGTGATGGCTTGTTTTTTTCCATAATGGAGGCGACGACTAAGTGAAGAGACGTTTAAAATTGATCTGTTTGCTGAGCAATGGAAATCCAATCCACTGCAGGGTTCAATCGCTGGACTAATGTGATGACAGCTGAACCCAAACATTTACCACTGGCCTATTTGTCATTTTACCTCTAGTGTCAACCATAGATACATTCATTCATTTTGTCAGATGGACTGTTCCTACTCAAGTTGACAATGTTGCAGTTAATGCTTTGATCATTACAACTGTTTAATATCTGTGTCTTTCATCCCTCCAGAGTTTGAATAATCCTTTTCTAACATTTCAATGGGCAAAACTGCCACACGTGTGCTATTCATAGTTGCTCTGTCTGCATCAACATTACACGGTGCACAACTAAACAAGACTTACCCGAGATCCCAGTGTTATATCAACATCATTAATCTATCTATCTAAAGCAGTTCATTAAGAATGCAGACAAGAACAACAACGATTTTCCTTTGTCCTGCTATGTGTCCACTGAAGCTTGTGGTTTTATTTGTAGATATGCAAAACATTTATAAACATATTTGTATCATATGTTGATTACACCTAAATGTACCCTGTGGAGGTTATTTGTAAACAAACCAAAAAAACACACTGAAACACACCATGAGGATCCTGGAGGTCAAATAAACATGTTGAATAGATTTCCATCTACACGAAACATTTGCAAAGGTGATTGTTTTTTATATATTTACATAATGCATTGTTTACTTCTATGTTTACTACCTTGCAGTGTTCTCTTTCAATCACACTTTCAAACACTGATCAGCGCAAAAGCCTGCAGCGGAATTGTGTGCCGTGCAAATACAAACAACAGAGGCGGGATGGACTCATAAAAACACAGTGCTCCATTGTGCTACTGGTGTTCCACGGGGTGCCTTTAAATAATGCAGTTTATTAGGGACACAGCAGAGAATAAAAAAAGCTGTTTTATTTTATTTTCCCTTCAATCTCTTGTGTCCATCAAAGTTGTTAGATTTTATGTACAGAAACATCACGTGTTAGTATCAAGGATCTGTATTTTTGCCATCAAATCATGGATAGTTTTGCATTCTGCACCCCACTGAAGGTCAACCCTCTGTCCCTCTTGCACTGCTGTTATGGTGTCCATCTTCCCTTCAGGGAAAGTGACAGGTATCTGCCAGTAATGACTAAATCACTTGATAAAAGATAAATAAATGTAAATTCAATTATCCCTGATGCTTTCAACGGCTTTCACGCGACATTGGGAGTGTGCATGTGGGAATTTGTCGTTCAGGAGACATTGATTAAATATGCCACACACAATTAGCCCATCTAATCGAGTGTGTCCTCCTCTCCTGTGGAAAGGTGATGTCAGAATGTTATGGGGCATTAGGCAGTGTTGCTCCTTGTATTTTCTTAGAGATCACCAGAGAGTAGGAGCACCGGGGAGAGAAGCCCATTTGCAGGCTGTTTCTGTATAAATAGGGAATTGTGAGGCCTGCGGGGTAAAGAGAAGGCTAACTGATCCTTTTAGACCAATGTCAATACTGATACCCATCACTGTTTGCACTCGCTGCAGGGTCCATGGCCTGCCTGTAATGTATGTGGCATCTCGGTGATTGAGAGAAGAAATGACAATGAGACGAATTAGGAGCGGAGGCAGAGATTGGCTTCGCTGATAGCTCCTCATTCCTGAATGCAAAGTGTCTCCTAATACTTCTAAATAGAGAGTGTCGCCCTGCCGAATTAATGTTACTCTTTTGGCTGATGCTTTGTCACGGACATCAGGACGTGGCTACTCTCCATGATTAACTTCACTATATGTGAAGTCCACTTAAGAGTTATGTACTCTAACACTTTTTTTACACCAGAGTTAGCAGGTACAGACAAGCTTCTAAATGCATTCTAACCCGATAAAAGGTGATGGACTCCTTTCCCATAGCCAGCAGAGGAGTTTGCCTCTCACCTTGCTGTCTTGCCAAATTAGCGCATTCATCCGGGTGTCACATTTCCATCAGTGCCAATCGAGCAAGTAAAAAGCCATGTCTACTGCAGAGTCATTTGAATGAATATCGATTGCATCAATTCCCCTTGCAGACAGAAGCCAGATGCCACTGAGGCTGTTAGTGAGTTTATTAGATGCTTCAGTAATTTTTAACAGTCCTGTGGAATTTGTTTTCCTTAATCCTACTTTTTCATATTTTGGGATATCTGCACTACGCGAAGATACCTTATTAGTTCCCTTTCCTCTGCTGGTGTCTTCTCATAGATATTGCCTCTTGCAAATTTTTCAATTCTTTAATTAATCCTAAAACTATTTATTTTCCATTATGCAGCTTTCAAAGCTCATGACGTTTTATTCACAAGAGATTATTTCCCCCAGTGCAAACACAATGTAGCATAAATAATTGTTAAAGGGACAGATTTAGTCGTTGTGATAATGGCCTATGTTGAATAAAACAATGTGTTGGGATACTGTAGTATTTATGTTTGATCATTAAAACTTTCTGACTTTAAAGTTTCTGTATCTTCTCACAAATGTGTTTCTTTTTTTAATTAGTACAGTAGTATTTCACAGTAAGTTTCATTTTGCAGTCCTAATTTATTGAATTTACTTTACATGACCACTGTTGGCAAGTTTGCAATATTTATATGTTTTATCTGCAAATGAGGACGCCATAAAACAGCATCATAATTTATCAAATAAAAATGTCTTTAGAAGCTCGTAACAAAACTCCCTCTGGCAATTATACGCTTTAGCCTTTGATTTTGCAACGGCAGACTTTCTGATTCTCTGTCCGAAAAAATGCGGCTCCGACTTCACGGTAGTCTCCGTTAACCTTGTCGTCTTTTATTTCGAATACTCGTACTTCACGGCTATTTTCAAGATGGCAGACTGGTACGTGAGCCATCACTTACAGAGGCTTTCCGAGGAAGTTCACCACAGTGTGGGGGGTTGCTGCTGCTGTTTATCCACCATGTGGCTGTCATTTCAATTCTGAAGGTCAACGTATAGTTACTCAGTAGGGGTCATACTCGGGAAATTGTTTCCATGACAACCATTTGCTATGGGCCTGATATGAGAACAGAGGATAACACACATTGGACACACACACACAGAGAGACACATAGAGATACCAAAAACATCCAAGTCGATAAGCTGTCTCCGAACGAGCTTTAGCTTTTCAACCCACTTTACTGTGATAGAGTGTAAAGTATCAGTGTGACGGTGTGTAATGGGAGGGACACTGCAGATG